>NC_142535.1:6502500-6802500 GCF_056151865.1 Erythranthe guttata | reverse complement strand
GAATAACGAAAATTGGCCAGGGGCAAAGAAATAAAAAAATACCAACAACATCAATAACTATTTCAATAAAAACACAATAGTAAAATTGAGAGTGGGGAATTGCGAATTGCATTTCGCACCAAAAATTGACTCTAATTGCCATTGACGACTTGCATCCTAATACTTCAAATTTTGCAAAGTCCACTAGCAAATGGTATTTCTCATAGCAAACTGCAGCATGCATTAAATTCTTGTGAGATTTTAATCAAAATTCAATATATCGCGATAGTTTCACTTTTGAAGGAATTTTAATGTTTTATTGTATATTATAGTTTTTATTTCATACTTTTACATTATTATTATTATTATTATTATTATTATTATTATTATTATTATTATTATTATTATTATTATTATTATTATTATTATTATTATTATTATTATTATTATTATTATTATTATTATTATTATTATTATTATTATTATTATAAGATAGATAGAAAAAATTAACTAATTATCATATTTTATTTATTTATTAATTAAAATTGAAATTACAATTTATTTATTTTTTATCTTTTTAATTTTCAAAATTAATTCTAAGAAAATATAATACTCCAAAAATAAAAATTACATTATTTATATATTTCCTTACTTATTTATTTATATTGTGTAGTATGCATCTACTTACTATACTTGATTTCTTTTATATTCAATTCGTGATTAAAAATCTAATTGCATTCTAAACATAAGGTTCTATATTATTTTAAATATATTACCTACATTATTTATAAAAAAAATTGAAACAATTTGAAAATAGTTATCTCTAAAAAGGTGAAATATTATTTAGAACTCTACATACATGTTTAAAAAATCTTTTGAATTAGAAAGGATATTTGAGTCATTTTTCACCGTTAAAAAACAATTTTGTTTGACGCCTTATTCTGTTTTAATCTATTTAACTTTCATAAGAAATGATTTTTTATTCCCCAAAATAACAATGTACCACATGTTTCGGTTTAGTTTCTTGTAATATATTATGTAACTTTATGGAAAATTGAGAATTTTGAATTATTACATTACACCTGAATCAAAATAAGAAATGTTTAAAATTATATATTTTTTACTGTACTACAACACACATACATAAATGTGAAGTAGAAAATAAAACATAAACAAGAAAAAAGATTTTTTTTTTTTAAAGTTAAAATATCTTGCTATATTGATTTTTTTGGTTAAAGTCTCACAAAATAATTATGTAGGGTGCATGCATTCTGCTATGATGTATATAATTTGTAGGTGAACTTTGTTAATTTTAAAATTTTCGAGTTCAAGATATCAATTAGTTTCAGTTTTGATGTGGAGAACGCAATTCACTCGATTATACGGAAGAAATGCATGAACTATATACTGAGTTTCAATAAAATAAATGCCAAAAACATAACTAAGAAGCAAGTAAATGTCATTCAAAATTTTGATAACAATAATGATGAGTAAAAATTGTAATAATTGAACGAAAAGATAAGAAAATAACAGGGGCACAAATACACATAGGCAAAACCGTATGAAATTATTTATCATTTTACTATGAATTAATAAATAATTTTGAATTATATTCTATTCCAAATAATTATCAGAATATTACTCTAACAACAATATAACTATCATATATAGATTATGGAAGATAGAAAGAAAAATTAATACGAATGCACGCGCACCTGTCTAGTATATATAATTATTGAGAACCATAATTCATAAATAGATATTAATAACGATTGTGACTTGTTTATATAAGGGTTAAATACAGTTTGCACCCCTGTACTATCACCATCGTCGCATTTACCCCCCTGTACTATGAAATGCGACAAAACAACCCCTCATTTTAACAGTCAACTCTCAGGTCTTTAACGGCGTTAGTTTCAGTAGTTAAATTACGTTTTTACCCTTACCACTACGACCAAGTGAATGAAAAAAGCTTCTGCAACTTCTGACATTGTCTAAATTTCTACAAACTGTACAAACCTCTCTTCTTCGCCCAATGAGTGACTTCATAACTGCTCATTTCTTCACATTTCCCATGGTGGAGATAAAAAAAAAAATCGAAGAATCTCCTCCTTCATCAATTTCATTTTGCCGTTGCAACAACCACAACCGCAACCAATGGTGTTGTTTCCGGCAGCGTGAAAAGCAAAGATCCAAAGGTGATTGAAGATAAGGTTTGAAGAATCATCCAAAAACAAATTTTATTAAACCACACATCCCAAGAAATTGGATGTTTATCAAACCCATTTTTCTATTAAGCTTACAATAGGGTGTAAATTTTATTTCAGGTTTTTTTATATAATTTCAATTTTGCATTTCTCTATTAAGCTTACAATAGGGTGGTGAAGTATTTTTCTGGATGATTTAATAACAATTACATATTATAGAATTTCATTGAACAAAAAATAAATGATTTTGCGGAAAAAAGAGAATTTTTTTTTATAAAATAAATTACATATAAAATGGCTTTTTTATAATTTAAAGATCAGGAATAATTTTTTTTATGGCTTTATAAGATTTTCAAATATTTATATATTATACATTTTATGCAAAAGTTATAATTAAGTATTTCATTTTTTTTTTGGTAATTGTTTTGTCGGTTCTGAAGTAGTAGAACTCTTGCATTTCTTTTGTTCTGCATCTATTTATTTGAAGGGTAAAACTGTGTTTAAAAAAAAAAAGAGTTGTTGTCAATGCGCCACGTCATCCTTAGGGGAGAGAAGAACTAACGGTTGCTAACAGTAGGGGTTATTTTGTCGCATTTGATAGTTCAGGGGGTAAATGCGACAGTGACTATAGTACAGGGGTGCAAAGTGTATTTACCCCTTTATATAATTCTTCTATTCATGAGAACCCTAATTATTAAAATTATAATGTATTAGTTATTTATTTTTATATATATTATTCACTTGTTTTAGTGCTACTTAATGCAAATTATCCTTTAAAAACACCAGGGGCGTTGCCCCGAAGCCCCTCAAATTTTAACCTCTCTATATCACAAATTTCTAGTCTTCTGCTCTACACCTTACAAAAATGAGTTAACATCAAGTTTATCACCTTTTTAGAAAACAAATGAGTTTTATATTAGTTTTAGAAGGGCCCCATTCTTTTGCCGTCTTCAAATCTCGCCTAGGGCCCCTTAAATCTCAGGAACGGCCCTACCGAGCAACATTAGGCATCCGAAATACAAAACCTACAACAATCAACTCTATACTACTAACAAAACAATTACAAAAAAATACATTACCAACAGTAAAAAAATGGTTTAGATAAAGAAGTGAACCAATTGCAATTAAATCATGTCTCGAAGAATCGGAGTTCAATCATGAACTCTCTTTGCTTGGGGGAATACCAAGCTACAGCTTTTGCAGAACCAAGAACTTGTAATGCATATTCAACAGCATAAACAGGATCATTTATCACATTCATACACCACCGCTCTTTCTTCTTCGTCATATCAACACTCACCCCACAATCAAGTCTAAAGCTCAAAGGTCCACAAATCTGCATTTTTTTTTTCGCAAAATGTCACAGCTAAGTGGTTATAGAGGTTTAATTGGATTTAGAAACCTGAACGATAAGACAGTTGAAGAAGCAGAAATCAAATGAATATGCAATTAGTATTAAAGGTCCAACATCTCATTTTACGTAAAAGAAATCACACACAGGAATCTCCCATGTGCTCTACTATTTTTCATGGTTCATATTTTAAAATTTAAAGAGATAAAGTTGCCCTTATTTTGAAAATACTACTACGGGCTTACGCACACCCCTTCTAAAACACAAAGCTCCAGTGCTATCTATCTATCTCGCAGTGATATATCAAAGGTACATAAACAATACCTGCTGCTGAATTGAAAGGCTGGCAGAAGGACAAATAGCCTGGATTGCTTCAACACTTGGTGCTTGACGAGAGTTGGAGAGATCCACAGCTACCCGAGAGGCACCAACTACAAACTTTGACACAGAAGGAACATCTACACATGCATTAATACGGGTAAGGTCCAAAAAGACCTTCTGGAAATTCCCATGTTGAACGGAGAGTGATGCAGATGCAAAAAGATCAGCTGAAATGGCAGAATTTGCTCCTTTGGCTTGAAATCCAAACCATCCATCTTCTGCCTTGGCTCTAAAAGAATTCTCTCCGAGGGATGCAGTTATTACAGTTCCTAAAGTAGAAAAAAAAAAGAAAAGAAAAGAAAAGAAAATTGATGTTAGAAAGATCCATGTACTAAGAAGCATGGGAAAGTAGATGTATAACAAAATATGCAATCAAGTGACTCGATTAGTTCAAGATAAGCAGTGCATAAAATAAACATCCATGCCATGGTCTTAGCCAAAGAGTTAAAATGGAATGGAAAAGCAAATAAAAATACTCCCAAAAAAGTAAGTAACTTGTTCTCCTTGGACCAAAAAGCATTCAAAACTACCTATGATTGCGGATGCTGAAATATGAGGATTAGTGAGAAATATATCATAGGGTTGCACCAATTTCGTCTTTGGTGCTTGGCTCCTCCAAATGTCAATGTTTTTCTTGAAGGAAACGGCACATTTGGCGCACAAACCAGGAAGCAAACTAGGAGGTACAGGTACGGATACACGGTTCGTATCATACTTATGGGGGGAACCTGAAGTATGGTTGATGCATAAATGAGAGCTCATCCCAGAATCAGAAGAAGGTAGTGATGCAAAATCCAACCCCAATGTGAAGGGAACATCCCAGTAATTGCCAAGACCATCGACAAAGAGTGTCGGAGAAGCTGCCTCGATAGTGAGATTATGATCGGAGAACTGCAACAACAACAACAACAACAACAACAACAAACAAGTATCTTATGTTATAATAATAAGTCTCGATGGAAAACAAATATATGCAAGAACAGAAGAGGTATTGCCTTGTGATGAAGTACAGCCTTCTTCCTAGGAATGCTGTCGTCAGTACCGCATTTTTCGAGGCTGAGTAGCAATGTATCTTCAGGTGTTAACAGCCATTCCGAACAGAAATTGAGAGCATAGAATCTTGGGTTCAAAACATGTGTCCAAACAGTATGCAAAAAAGATGCATCAGAGTTCTCTTGTTGTTGACTTTGCCTTGGTGGGAGAGAAGATGTGAACTTGTGCACATCAAAGCGTCCAAGCAATGTTGAAAACCTGCATAACTTTTCATATATTATTCGACGTCAATTCATTTTAATTTTCATTTTCCCCCAAAATTTATATGTATACACAATTTGTTTTTGAGTAATTGATCATGGAGAGGAGGGGAAGGGCATACCAGGTGTCGCGAGCAAAGGGAGGGAGAGGGAGAGAGATTAGGCGGTGGAAAGAGAGTCCGTTGGAATTGGAGAAAGAGGGGACAAAGGGCATAGACATGAATCTCTGGAAGAAATCAATCTGCTTGGGACGAGAAAGCCTTGTCCCACGGCTCAACCCTAAAGGAATGGAGTCCTCCGGTGCCGGCCGAGCAACTCCGTCAACAGTCATCGCCGTGGTTAGGTCAACCTCCCAGAATCCGCCATCCATTGCCCATCTCAGCTTCTTCATTATTTCTTTTTGGCCGTACAAGGAAAGGAGAGTGTGAGTGTAAGTGATAAAATAAGAATGAAGATTTATGATGACATAATTTGAAATTAGCCATCCATCCCTAATCATCAGAAAAAAAAATTAAAATATATATATATATATATATATCCTCATAGTCATGTGACGTATGTTAGATGAAAATTTACAGTAAATCACCTAATTATTACTGGGGTGTAATGTCAATCCATCTTTTTTAATTTTATTTACCTCTGAATAAACTGCATTTTAGTCAAACACAGGCAAAGCAGCAACACACACAGTTTATACTTTATAGGAGGAGGGAGGGCGAATTATATCAAAAACAAAATTAAAAAAAAAAAAAGAAAAATCAATCAATCCCTAAGAATAACAGCAGCATTTTTCACAGCAAAACCAAAATCAGCAAAAGAAAGGGGGAAAAATCACAAATAGTGCGAATTATGGGGCGATTCTGAAAAGAATAGATAGATAATTCTGAGCGAGGGTTTACCTTACCTGTGGTGAGGTGAAATTAAGGGTTGCGTTGCGCCCAGTGAGGGAGGGCAAAAGGGTTAACGGGGGAGAGAGAAAATAGAAGGTCCCTCGGACGACTCATCTCAACCGTTGCTTCAAATTTACGTAATTAAGGATCCAAGATCTCTTATTATTCTCAAATTCAAATCATATTTATATTATATTATTTATTATGGTGGTTATAATTAAGAAAAAAAAAAAAAAAAAAAAAAAAGAGGCTTGAACCCGAATCAAAAGCCCAAAAACGTAATCCGGGTTAAAAGACTCGGTTGCACTATCGATTCTTTTTTTTTTCTTTACTTTATAATTAATTAATTAACTATGCAATTTTTGATTTATTTCGTTATACAAGAAGAAATACTTATGAAGATGCTAATCATAAGTTTACTACAAACTCTTGTTTTTAATGTAAAGAAGTAGTGTTGATTGGGCGGAGAAACTAATTGGATTGTAATATATTTTGGATTACTAACAAGTTTAAAACAAGGGCAAATGGCAAAAAGGCCCATCACATAGGACTTAAACATTGACCCCGGATTTAAACAAATATATCACATTAACCCCCAAAACTTTTTTTTTTCCGGCCAGATTCCGGCGTTGACTTTTTTTTTTTTTTTTTTTTCCTAAAAAATTTTAACAGTTAAATTACTGTCTCCGACAGTTAAATAGCTGCCGGAGACAGTAATTTAGCAGCCAAGACACTAAAATTAATTAAAATATTTTTTTTAAGAAAAAACAAAATTATATAAAAAAAAAAGGGTCAACGCCGGAGACCCGGCGGTCAACGGCCGTTGACCGGTCGGAAAAAAATTTCAGGAACAAAAAATTTCAAAAAAAAAAAAAATTGAAATTAGGGTTAAAATTGGTTAATTGATGAAATTGGGCTAAATTGGTGTGTAAATCATGAAGTTGGAGTTAAATTGGGTTATAATGAATTGGGGGTAGTTTTGGTATATATAAAAGGATTTTCCTTATTTGCAAATAAGTTTTAATGGGCTGGATTTATTTGTAAGACAAAAAAATTGGATGTCTCTCTTTTAATTAAGTGCCCTTGTCATGGGCCTATTTGTCATTACCCCTTAAAACAATGTATGTATATGTGATATGTTAGGGATATTTAAAAATACGATTGAGGAGAGTTGAGTTTGACTCGGATAATCAAAAGATTGGGAAATCTCATCGTCCATAATGATTTATCAATCATACAAGTCCCGGAGCGCTACACGGTCGGACGAGGATTGCATCGTCACATGAAATCGTCCGTCCACGGTTGGCACCTGATAACACATGATATGGTACTATATACATATATTGTGATCTATCACCTACTCGTGTCATGGAACAACATTGTCGGTATATGCCGAGCAACAGGGGCGGTTCTGAGGGGAGGCGAAGTAGGCGGTCGTCTAAGGCTCCGGATTTTTCTAAAAATTTAGGGCCCCAAATTTTTTAAAACCCTTTATATATTAGCTATCCAAAAAAAATATATATATATTATATATATAATTATTGAGAACCCTAATTCATAAACACATATTGATCAACGATTGTTACTTGTTTCTATAATTCTTCTAATCTTGGGCCCCTAATTATTAAATTTATAATGTATTAGTTATTTATTTTTATATATATTATTCACTTGTTTTAGTGTTATTTCATGCAAATTATCCTTTAAAAAAACCGAGGTTGCCCCCGAATCCCCCCAAATTTTAACCAGTCTATATCACAAATTTCTAGTCTTGTCACTGCTATATACCTTACAAAAATGAGTTAACATCGAGTTTATCACCTTTTTTAAAAAAAATGAGTTTTATATTAGTTTTTGAAGGGCCCCTTTTTTTTGCCGTCTTCAAATCTCGCCTAGAGCCCGTAAAATATCAAGAACGGCCCTCAACCTTTTAAACATGCATGTGCCACTTTTGAATAGTAAATCTGTATTTGTTGCTATTTATGGATGCTTACAAAGCAATTATGTGGCAGAGGGTAATGTACCTATATTTTCCTAAAATAATTTTCGTAATCAATAACAGTAAAATCTATAAAAAAGAGAAGTACCTATATTAAAATGATCTTCCTCGAGAGTTTCATTTAGGTGTTGTGAAAAATTATCCACTTTAAAATATTTGAATTGTTGATGAGTTTTGATTGAGATTATCATCAACAAACTCTAGATCAGCAATGTTAAGATATGGCAAACTAATTATATCTTCATCTTGTTGCCAATTTCAATTGTTAATTCTAATTTGTTGTAGTTCTATACTTAAATCTAATTCAGCCAACAGTAAGCTCATTTTTGTTTTTTACACTCAAAAAATCAAACGCACTCGTTGTTTTATCTGAAATGATTTGTGCGGACACATTTTAAACTTGCAGGTACTTTTTTTACCATTCTTAAAAAATCAAACGGTAAAAATTCTCACAAACTCTCTCAAGCTTTTAGACTTCGGTTTAGATCCCGACCGAGACGACAATAAATCGGAGGTAATTTCTACATTTTATAGATTTTTTCGTTACGTAGATTACGATTATTGATTTTTTTTCAAACATACGCATCTGGTAGTACTCGCGTGATTCTAAGCAAGCACAGTGGAGTTTACTCGTGCAGAACTACGCGAGAATATGAATATTTGTTTGTTTTCTTTCTTTAAATTGAATACATGCGTATTTTTTTATTGAAAAAAAATAAAAGCATTAGAGCTCCTGTGTTATTAGGCGAAAGGGGGTTGTGCTCGTGTCAAACCACGCGAGCTCGTTTCACCGAGCTCACCTACAAACGCACGAGCTCTACTTATTTTAATTAATTTTTAATTTTTTTTTCTTATTTTTTGTTGCTCGTATGAAAACACGCGAGCAGATCTATTGTTCTCGCGCGCCTGCACACGAACAAAATAGATCTGCTCGCTTGTTTTCACATGAAAACTTTAAATTTTTTAATTAAATACTAATTATGTTTTTATGTTAAATTATAGATAGCTTGAGGTAGAGGAAAAATTTTACGGAGCCAAGTTGCGGAAAAAAAGGTAAGAGTTTGATGAAAGCTTTGGGTGGGAAGTCGAACAATCCTTATGATCCGGATCGTATTAGAGATCGGGGAGTTCTTGCATCTGATCGTAGAAGAAAAGTGACGACAAGAGAAGAAGCGAAGAGAGCGATGGAAGAAGCTATTGCAGTCGGATCCGGGCCTTCTGTACCTATTGCCGATGATCTTCAAGTCGGTCATGTTCGTACTTCCTTGCAGTATCCGTACGATGATGATGATGAGATGGTGAATAATGATGACGACGATGATGATGAGGAGATGGTGGCTAATGATGACGGCGATGATGATCGTGATGGTGGTGAGCCGGCACGTAAAGGTGGTCGTAGCGTAAATTTTCCAAATTGGGTGGTCCGTCATATTTAGAAGGTTATCCGTTGATTCAAGTTGCATATAGCGATATATGTCGGGATGGATATGTAAGTTTCTTTTTAATACGTGTTTTATATATTTTTATAACATGTGTTTTCGCTATCTAATATATACAATTTAATTTAGGAACGTCGTGCTACTAGACGGGTCGAGTCGAGAGTTAAAGCCCTAGAAAACTAACTCGGCAGGCAGAATGAAACAATTATTAGCAGGTTGGAGGCAACCGGGCTTTACCACTTAAGACATTGTTGGCTCATGAATATGAATCAACAACTAATGTTAGCGTTCGTCGAGAGGTGGCAGCCGGAGACGAACAACTTGCACATTCCGTTGGGAGAGATGACGATCAAGCTCCATGACGTTGTTTTCATCATGGGGTTGCGAGTGGACGGACCGTTAGTTGCAGAAGTTTCCCAATCATTAGAGTGCTCCCAAAGTCTTGCATCTCTATTGGGGCTCAGGTGATGACTACGACTGACATGTTTCGGAACAAGGGAATTAATTGGACAATGGTGAAAGAGCTCTTCAACAAGCCATCTGCCACGGACGAGAAGAAGATGCAAGGATATTTGATGTTTCTGTTGGGGTAGGTTTTGTTCATAGACAAAACATCTTCGGCCAGAAAGCCTCGGGGGATACATTATACGAATGATATCAGCGGAGGTAGCCAGTATTCGTGGGTTGCGGCTTGCTTAGCAGACATGTACCGACAATTGGGTATCGCTAGTCACACAGGGATGAATGGAATTTGTGGGTGCACGATTCTCCTTCTAGTAATTATATTAATATTATCTAACTTTTTCTTTATTTATTTATTTTTTTGTACAATATTTGGTGTTTTTAATACGGTCTGTGTTTTTTTGTTGTGTGATTATTTGACTGTTTTCCTTGCTTTCGACCAGAGTCTTCCCCGACATATACAGAGTTCCAGCATCGATGTAGAATGTGGGTCTCTGGTGGTAGTTGTAGGAAAAAATTGCAGTATTATCAACACATGCTCGACGGCATGTCAGAAGAATATGTAAGTTAACTTGCAATTCAGATTGAGCATGCATTCGTAATATGCTTTTTAGAACTTGTGTCAAACTTGTATAGGTTTATTGGACACCATACGGGGCTGCTGCACATTACCGTGTTGCTCGTAGTCAATGGCGTAACTTGGGGAGGGGGGGAGGGGGGTGTGTTGTTGCCCCCCGAAGATTAATTTTTTTTAGGTATTTTGGTATTGTATTTTTTGAATTTACTTTTGGCCTCCTAAAGTTTTAGTAAATATGTGTCTTAACCTTTAACTTTTTTGTTTCTTCTCCACAATCTTATATAAATTATACTTGTATACATCATATTTAATATAAAAATATTTATAAAAATGGTTAAAATTTATATTATTTTATATAATATTTATGAATATTTACTTATTTTGGAATTTTTTTATTGGTGTCTCTTAAAAATAATATGAGACGATGCCATTAATGTCCAAAATATTTATGTGCGATATATTAAGATTTTTTTGTCATCCTTAAAATACGATAAAACTATAATATATATGTTATTTTAATTAAAAGTTATCAATATAAACTTATTTTTGCTATGTCTTGTGAACCTAAATTTTCTTTTCAGGGCGCTGCCCCGAACCTCGAAATTTTTGTTAGCCCCCTACATTTTGATCTTGGTTCCGCCCCTGCTTGTAGTATGTATTACGACACTATACAGTTCATGTGGTAGAGACAAGAAGATTCCATTTCATATTATCGAATCTGCTGTTTCACGCATCCAGCGACTTGTGGGAGAACGAAAACACCAACTTCATTAACATATCGAACTACGAGGAAGCGTGGCCTCTTGAAACAGTTCATCAAAACTATATGAAGTGGTATGTGAAACGTACGCATTGATTTGTTAATTAAGGCTATGATTGGTTTGTAGAAAATAATAAGTAAAATGGTGAAAAGTCAAAGTAATATACTTTCATTGTTTGGTTAAAATGTAAAATACTGGGTAAAGTAATTTGTAGAAAAAAGGGGAAAACTTTTTTAACCTAAAATTTGGGAAAATGCATTTTCCCCAAACATAATGAGGAAAACTAGGAAAAAAGATCGGGTGTTCTTCAATTTCTTCAATTCGTCACCGTCATTCACGCCGACCGCCGTCGATTCCACCTCCACCACCACCGGACCCTCAACGTCAACCGCCGCAACCAACATCCTCTCTCCGTATTCTTAAGAGACTCTCAATTGGACCACGGCCACCAGCAACCTCTTCGCCGTCGCCGGAAACCTTTGCTCCACCGCTGTACCTCTCAATCTTCCATCTGATTCAGAATGTTTTCGGCCTTGATGGGAACCGCCGGTGGGGTATTGGATGATAACGCCGCATACCTTTTTCTTTTTCCGTATCAAATTTTCTTTTCTTTATTAGGGTTACTAGGGTAGGGTGGTGGAGGGTGGGGCGTGAGTGGTGGGGGTGGTTTGTTATTTAAGTGGATTTATTTTTATTTTTATTTCTTTTTTGGAGAAATTGTTTTTAACTTTTTTATGGTATTAACAAATATTTGATTGGTTTAATTTTAATTTTTATTATTTTATAAAAAAAATCTACATTATATTTTTCACTATTTTCTTGAAATTGCCAAACAAAACTAAAGAAAGTGATTTTCAACAAAATGATTTTCATCTTTTTTTCCTTGTAACCAAACATAAATGGGATTTCAAAATTACTTGATTTCCTTTTTCTTTGCGTTTTCATTTTTCTTATTTCAAAATTCATGAACCAATCAAAGCCTTAGAGAATATAGTTGTTGGAATCAAATCGACCTATCCAACAGTTTTGATGAGATAACAACAAAAATTTTACTAAGATTTCTTCATTTTGAATATATTAAGATTTTTTTCTTTTTCTTTCCTTCTACCAACGGTCAAGTTATGCGTAGCCCTTTACAATAGTGCAGTATGTCGTGTTAGCGAGGAGTGCTATTGTAATGTAAACTGGAATATAATTGACATAGTGATGAACATTGTTATAGAAATGGTCCTACTAAATTAACGTGGTCGGCTAGATTGACTAGGGGCTTCATTAGTTTGGTAAAATCATTTCTATAAGCGTCTTTGATTGGTAGGTTAGACTTTTCACACGAAGATTTTGAATTCGCGATATTAACTTAGGTCATTATCAAGTGTGAGGTAAATAAATCTTTAGGGTCATATAACTATATGATTGATAGAGATCTACCTTTAGACAAATGTAATCGGGCTAGATTAACTACGGGTTATATATTCCTATTGGACCTAAGACCCATTAAAAAACATTAGTTTTCTTGTTTGTCTACTAAAGGGTAGTGTAACTCGATAAAATTAATGGGAGAATAATTGAATAGTATAAGTCCAAATATTTAATTATGATCATTAATACGAAATCTCTAATAATCATCTTTTCTTATATTCCCAAATAACAATGTCTACCAAGTATCTCATTTCCTCAATCCTTGACCAAAGCAAACTTAATGGCCCATAGTATCTAGACTGGATTCGTAGTCTGAAACTTTTGCTTACCATTGAGGACCGCCTTTATGTGAAAAACCCCATACTCTTCCCGAAAACCCGACCCCGGGGCAGGAAACCATGCATGAAATGGGGAAGAGAGATAACCTTGTCACTAAGTGCTATATCATAGAATCAATGACACATGAGCTAGCGAGGAAGTATGATTCTTACGAGCGTGCTTGTGAAATCAAGACTCACCTTGAGAGCATGTATAGTGAGAATACTAGAGCATCTACGTACTCAGCTACAAAGGAGTTGATCACCATGAGACTGCGCGAAGGGACAAAGAAGGTTGTAATTTGTTTTTGGAAATTCGATTTGCATTATTCAAAAGGATAACAATGTGGTTTGCAAAGAAAACTTAACAAACAACTTATATGAACTTTGGCACAACTTTGACACGCTAGATTAAGCGAAATACTAGATAACGTTATATCAGCAAAAGAAAAAGAAATATATCAGTACCCCGAACAACTTTGGCACGCTAGATTAGGCCTTGTCTCTTCAAGCAGCATGAACGAATTTGTTCGTGAGGGATTAATGTTCACTATGGACGACGTGAACTCACTTCAAACTTATGAATCATGCCTTAAAGAGAAAATGGCCAAATTCTCTTATAGGGGCAAATGGAGCGAGCCGAAGACCTTGTGAATTGTCCTATGTTATTAGCAACGTCGTGTACAAAGAAGAATTTTGGAGAATATGAAGATACACCTTAACAAACATCATTTATCAGTTACATGCATGTGTATGGTTTTTGTTGAATTATGCGTGTACACTTTATGTTATTTTCAATGAATAGTATTTTTCGATGGGATCTTTGATTAGGCCATTTTTTCGGGCAAGGTATGAATTATATGCCCACATTCTTCGTTTGTTGTATATATATATATTTTTCTTCTAAGTAATGCGTTGAACTTATATATTGACAATAATAAATAATTACAGCCCATTCATCCAGTAATGGTTGATTTAACGGTAGTTTCGTATCTTACTTATCAAAATTCCAATTATGTAGTGGTGTTCAGATTCGATCACCACTCATGTAGTTGATTGAGGCATTTGGCTTTAAATAATGTTTCCAACGTTATCAATTTTATATTTATGTTGATTTTTTGTAGATCCAAAGATTTTCCAATTCAACATGCCAACTCTACTAGTGTCTGATCCAAAGATAACAGTAACCAAAATTTTAACAGAATTTACGCATCTCTACTATTACAAACAACAAGCCTTTGCCTCCAAACTAAGTACACACAACACCAATTCCCTCGTACTTAGATTTAAGGGGTCTTATTGTTAGTTTACGTTTTAAAACGTTTTAATTTTTGGTCCACTAATCTTTATTTTATTTAATTAAATTGTGGGTAATTCAAATCATGGTATTAAGGTGATTTTATGGTAATTGATTTGTAACGTTGAAGGCAATAAAAGACCATGATGGGTGGGATTTGTCTTCTGCCGTTACAAATCAATCGTGGCCCTCTTCTCTCGTCTATAAAAGAAATCCACAACTCTTCTCCTCAACTGTCAGACACAATTGAGAATTCCATCACTTACAGAAATATTCGTGAGTTGTGATATTAGAGAGATAGAGAGAAGAAGATGTGCTACGAATAAAGTTCTCACAAGGAGATTCGAAGAAGGCCTGGCTAGGCTCGGCTTGTAGATTGCTATCATCCTTGTTCATCGTCTCTATCGAAATCCATGGCGAACGGTATGTCGATAATCTCTATTACGTGATTATATTCTTAATCTCCCTACGAGTTGTGGACTGGTAGGAAACCTAGTTTAAGACATTTACATGTTTGGGGTTGTCCAGCAGAGGCTAGAATATACAATCCAAATGAAAAGAAATTGGACCCTAGAACAATTTCTGGATATTTTATTGGTTATCCACTAAAGTCAAAAGGGTACAGATTTTATTGTCCTAACCATACTACGAGGATAGTTGAAACTGGAAACGCCAAATTCTTAGAGAATGGTGAAGTTAGTGGGAGTGTTGAATCAAGAAAGGTAGAACTTGAGGAAATTAGGGTGGATATTTTACCATCTTATTTCCCTCAAGATAAAGTTAATCTTCAACCTATACAGCAGGTTGAAACAAATGATTCGCCACTCCATTCACCACTTCATGAAGATGTTATTATTGGCAATACTGTAGAACCACAACAACCGGTAGCTTTGAGGAAATCTCAAAGGGAAAGAAAATCTGCCATATCCGATGATTATGTGGTGTATCTACAAGAATCTGATTTTGATATTGGTATTCAAAATGATCCAGTTTCATATTCACAAGCTATGAAAAGTAAAGATTCTAGTAAATGGATTGATGCTATGAATGAAGAGTTGAAATCAATGGACTATAATGGTGTCTGGGATCTTGTCGAATTGCCTAATAACAGTAAGAAAGTCGGTTGTAGATGGGTCTTCAAGACCAAACGTGACTCTAAAGGCAATATCGAAAGATTTAAAGCTAGACTAGTGGCCAAAGGTTTCACTCAAAAAGAAGGCATTGATTATAGAGAGACTTTCTCTCCAGTATCTAAGAAAGACTCTCTTAGAATCGTTATGGCTCTTGTAGCTCATTATGATTTGGAGTTGCACCAAATGGACGTTAAAACCGCTTTTCTGAATGGGGATTTAGATGAAGATATCTATATGGACCAGCCTGAAGGATTTGCAAAACAAGGAAGGGAACACTTGGCTTGTAAATTAAATAAATCCATATATGGACTTAAACAAGCTTCTAGACAATGGTATATAAAATTCAATGATACCATTACTTCCTTTGGATTTAAGGAAAACACTGTTGACCAGTGTATATATCTAAAGGTCAGTGGGAGCAAGTTTATCTTTTTAGTCTTGTATGTGGATGATATTTTACTAGCAAGTAGTGATCTTGGTTTGCTTCACGCAACTAAGAATTATCTTTCAAAGAATTTTAAGATGGTTGATATGGGTGCGGCAAATTATGTTATTGGGATAGAGATCTTTAGAGATCGATCTCGAGGATTGTTAGGCTTGTCTCAGAAAGGATATATCAATCGAGTTCTTGAAAGATTTAATATGCAGTTTTGTTCAGCCATTAATGCTCCTCTCACGAAAGGTGATAAATTAAATGAAAAGCAATGTCCAAAGAATGATTTGGAAAAGGAGAAAATGAAATTGATCCCATATGCATCAGCAGTCGGAAGTCTGATGTATGCACAGACTTGTACTAGACCAGATATTAGTTATGCAGTGGGAGTACTTGGTAGATATCAAAGTAATCCGGGAATAGATCATTGGAAAACAGCAAAGAAGGTTATGAGGTATCTTCAAGGAACAAAGGATTACATGCTTACTTATAGGAGATCGGACCAATTGGAGGTTATTGGTTATTCAGACTCCGATTTTGCTGGTTGTGTAGATAGAAGAAAGTCCACATCGGGCTTTGTATTTCTACTAGCTGGTGGAGCAATCTCGTGGAAGAGTGTAAAGCAAAGTATTATTGCTTCTTCCACAATGGAGGCTGAGTTTATAGCATGTTTTGAGGCCTCGAGTCATGCACTATGGTTGCGAAATTTTATCTTAGGGCTTAAGGCTGTTGACTCAATTGCTAAGCCTTTGAAGATATATTGTGATAACACCGCAGCCGTTTTCTTCTCTAAGAATGGAAAGTATTCAAGTGGATCCAAGCACATGGATTTTAAGTACTTGGTTGTTAAAGAAAGAGTCCAGAAACAACAAGTGTCAATAGAAAATTTAAGTACAACTCTTATGGTTGCTGATCCATTAACCAAGGGATTGCCTGTAAAGACATATGAGGAACATGTTATTAGAATGGGTCTTTTGAGCAATCCATGATTTGATGAGTTATGATTATGTAATTAACACTTAATTTAATGAAATGTTTTTGTTTTCCTGTTTCCAATTATGTGTGCACATATTATATTTCGATTTAACAGGGTTTGTCCTAACAAGACAAAATTAAAGGGGCTATTATGGATTAGAATAGTAAGGGTTATTAGTGGCGTAATACATAGAAGGGAATATGATGAATGAATCATATGACCGCTATGATTCACATTAATAACTCAAACTAGTTCTAGTATTAAAGTACTCTATTTACCTATTATGGTAATCACCTTAATTTTCTTTTAAAATCGTGATCACGTGTCAAATGTTTTGTACGAAGAACCCACCGAGTCAAATTGTTTTTTAAACTTATTTTTCTTAATCGATTCAGTGGACCAAGTGGGAGAATGTTAGTTTACGTTTTAAAACGTTTTAATTTTTGGTCCACTAATCTTTATTTTATTTAATTAAATTGTGGGTAATTCAAATCATGGTATTAAGGTGATTTTATGGTAATTGATTTGTAACGTTGAAGGCAATAAAAGACCATGATGGTTGGGATTTGTCTTCTGCCGTTACAAATCAATCGTGGCCCTCTTCTCTCGTCTATAAAAGAAATCCACAACTCTTCTCCTCAACCATCAAACACAATTGAGAATTCCATCACTTACAGAAATATTCGTGAGTTGTGATATTAGAGAGATAGAGAGAAGAAGATGTGCTACGAATAAAGTTCTCACAAGGAGATTCGAAGAAGGCCTGGCTAGGCTCGGCTTGTAGATTGCTATCATCCTTGTTCATCGTCTCTATCGAAATCCATGGCGAACGGTATGTCGATAATCTCTATTACGTGATTATATTCTTAAGATGAATTTGATTTCAAAATTCTGTGATTAAGGTTTTCCGCATAAAATAAATAAAAGTCTTTCACTTATGATATAGGTCTCTCATGAAAAAACTAATTTGAACTAAATGACAAACCTAACTAAACTTTTGTTTCACATCCTTTATTAAATTCATTCAAAAAATGCCCCTCCACACGTAAATTCAAATTTGTATTAAGTAAAATTCAAACCGCATTTTATCATTTTATTATGCATTTAATATATTCATTTTTTCATCTAATAATATATTTTATTTTATTTTTGCCGACTTGGTCATCTTTATTTTTTCGTTTTTGACTCTAGCATTTTTTACGTTATTACAAGTAACTTTTTTTTTGAACATTTTATTGTAAATTACGAAAAATAAAAATCGTTTTTCTCAAATAATACAGCAGATTTTAAAATACTATGGTGTACTATGGTATACTATGGAATACTATGTTATGGTATCCTCCGGTATACTATGGTGTATTATTCCGAACTCTATCATTCAACAACTCCCTGTCGCCGCCAAACCCTAACTTCCAACATCTTCCAGCCACTGTTAAATCATAGCAACCAATATTTTTCAGCCGCCGCCAAACCCTATCTGCAAAAACATAGTCGTCCACCATCCCTAGCCGCCGACCAAATTAAACCCTAGCCATCAACCAAATTAAACCCTAGCCGCCATAGCCGTCGACCAAATTAAACCCTAGCGGTCGACCAAATTAAAACCTAGCTACCACCATCAGCCATAGATCAGACATCCACCACCATAGTCGTCGTCGTCTCCTGCCTCCATAACCATCCCCTTGTTGTCGCCGCCTCCACCGCCATATTTGCGCCATAGCCATCCCCCCTCAACCATGGAGTGAAGTAATTGAGAGGGAGAGTGAGAGAAAAAGAGAGAGAGCGAGAGAAAGAGAGAGGGAGAGAGATAGCGAGAACAAGAGGGGGAGAGAGAGATAGCGTACTGTGAGAGAGAGCAGAGAGAATGAGCGAGAACGAGAGAGAAGGGGGAAGAAATAAGAAAAATAGATCTGAGAGAAACGTGATTGTATATAGAATTAATGGATTTAGGTTGAGGGCAAATTTGGGATTAAAAAATGTAAAGGATGTGGGTCATATTTATTTTTGTAAAACTGATTTAGTTCAGAAAAAAATATTAGAATTGTATCCCACATCTAATTATGTTTTCAAACTAGGGACATCTAGCATACTAACCCTAGATTTAAACTTGGGGATGAAACAAATTAAAAGAAATGACAATACCAAAATGTATGATAAAACATATCTGCTCCAACGTAGTCGAACGAAGAATAAGCATTCTCTTTTATTTATTTATTTACCAATCCGACAAAATAAATTAAGTATATAAGTTACAACTGAGATGCCGCCCGCCATGAACATAAAAGTCGACGAAATAAGAAAAAGAAAGGACGAATCACACACACAGACACACGAAGGGGAGAGCTGGACGAATCGCGTGCCATCTCCCCTCGACACAAAATATAATACTTTATTAAAGGGTGACCTGCCATGCGAGCGCACCCTTCATGGCAAAGGTCGATTATACAGACAACAACCCTATCAGCAGCCTCTATTCTATTTTTCATGAATAACATGACTAGCTCTTTCTTCTACACAGCCATCAAGACCAACTCCTTGCTGTATGTTTCCCAATCAAGAACGAAAAAGTATTCGTGCTAAAATATACAAGAAATACCATGTTACATTCTAGAAGGTTATTTTATTATTATATTAATCTCAGGCCATCAACAATCACCACCAGCTACTCTTCTAAAAATTGGAATGTACAATTTTAATCATAATTTAACTAAATCAAATATCAAGTGTGGATTAAGAAAATACCTCCCAAGACGAGAGAACTCATTGACAGAAACTTCAATCTCAAGAAAGTCACGAGCACCGGCTTCGATCGATCCGAAACAGCAACAAATTACGTAGCACGAGTTCTTCAAGCTTCGTAAATAACCACGACTAGACTAAGGAGGTCCGGCTCCAATATTCTAACGAGTAATATGCAAAAAGTACCCCTGTGTAATTTCTAAATAGCGAAAGACCCCCTATGATAAATAAACTAGTAAAAAACCCCATGTGAAATTATTTAAATAGCACACTCGGCCCATTTATCATTTGAGTGTTGACTTCATATAAAAAGACACAAATACCCCCGGGATTTTGCAATTAATAAATTCTTATATTTTTTAAATGTCGGCGGATATATCCAAGCCCATCTTTTTATTAGTTCAAGACCTCCAACATAAAAATACTAATTTACCCTTGATGAAATTTAAAACCAAATAAAAAACATAAATTATTAAAAAAAAAAAAATCGGCGTTACAACGCCGATTTTGACTTGTAAAGTCGGCGTTGTGTCGCCGATTTGGTTAACAAAAATCGGCATTGTGACGCCGATTTTTGTGTACAAAATCGGTCTGGATAAACCGGTTTGGGAAACCAACGAAAACACACACAAAAATCAATTTCAATCTCAATTTTTTTTTCAAAATCGGCTAAAGCATTGCAACCCAACAAGAAGTAAGCATAGATTAATGTTCATCCACGCATATTTATCAAGAATCGATGCTCGATTAATGTTTTTGAATTGACAAACAAAAGTTTAGTAAAAATGACTTGTTGGTGGTGGTGGGGTGGTGGTGATGGTGCGGTGGGTGGGTCGCTCGTCGTCGCCGACGCGGTGGAAGTCTCGCTAGTCGATGTCTCGGCGGTCTGATGGCGGCAGTTTTGAGTTTTTTCTATTTTTTTTATTTGTTTTTTCTTTTACTTTTTTTATTTTTTATTTTTTGGTCTTGAACAAATTAAAAATAGAGTTTGTTTGTATTTGGGTATTATTTATTGATAAGGGTATATTCGTCCTGTTTGGTCTTGATGTAATAAAATAAAATTAATTTACGGGCTTGAACTAATAAACTCTTTTTCGTGGATTTGAACTAATAAAAAAATGGACTTGCATATATCCGCCGCCTTTTTAAATATTTTAATTATTTTATTTTTGTTATATCTTAATTATAAAGGTACAATGGGGTCTTTAATTATTTTTATTTTTAGTATCACATATTTTTGTATATATTTTAAATTATCGCTATATCAAAAGAAAACTTAATTTGATTAACAAATTTTTAATAATTTTTAAAATTAATCATTTACTATGTTTTAACAATATTTTAATTTCTAAACAATCAAATTAAAAGGAAAATATATACATATAAATACATTTTTAGGGTTAATTTCGTCAATTTCACGTCCAAAAACCAACTACTAGTCGCGCAACCCGCGAGTAAGCCACACTTAAGTCCAGTGTTCTAAAAATCGGCCGAGGCGGCCGATTAATCGGTCTCCGAGGCGGAGGCGGTCCAAAACCTTTACGATTTTAGTGTAAAGGTTTGAAAAATCGATTTTTTGCCTTTGAGGCGGTTTGAGGCGGTCCGAGGCAGTCCGAGGCGGTCCGAGGCGGTCAAACCTTTAAGGCGGGTCAAACTTCGGTGCAAAAATCGGTTTTTTTTTGTTTTTGTTTTTTTAATTCAAAATAAATGTCGGGATTTTAATAAATAAAAAATATGAGTTTATGCTTTATTTTGTTTATGTTAACTATTATTGATAAAGACCTAATGATGTATGCAAGGAATGTACGTAGACTCAAAAAAATTGCATTTTTATTTTTATTTTATAAGGATATTTATGTATTATGATCTTATTATTATTAATCTTTTATTATGTTATTAGGATATATACATGATCGATCGAGATATAACTATGTTTAAATATATTTTTATCTATGTTTTGAGGATTTATAAATACTATGTACAAATATATTATATTAATTTTAAAAACCGATTTATTTTCGATTAATCACCGATTAATCACCGCCGCAACGATTAATCATGAGTCGGTCCCTAACCGCCTCCGACCCGATTACCGCTTTTTACAACCTTGCTTAAGTCAACTAGGGGTTTTTTGCCTTTGACTAAATTTCACAGGGGTTTTTTTGCTAGTTTATTTATCACAGGGGGATTTTTACTATTTGGAAATTACACAGGGGTACTTTTTGCAGTTTACTCATATTGTAACCAGAATCGGCTACATCTCTATTCTATTACAAACACCATTTCCTTTAAGCTCCAAACTAAATATTCACAACAAAACTTCCGTCGAACGACCACAAATTTAACTCGCAGAATCAGTTGATAAGTAACTTGGTGGTTGCAATATGAGATCGTAGAGCCTTCAAAATTCAAATCTGGCTTCTTTAATACACTATACAATAAGTCGGTTGCTCTGTTCGATTATTCTTGATTAAAAGTTGTTTGTGAGTTGTAAGTGTTGCCATGGTAGTGAGACGAAACGGAAGGGAAAAACAAAGAACTAAGAAGACAACACACACGCGGATGGGAGAGCCGAGCCGAGTCAAATCGCTCGTATGTGCCGCACTACCCTCCGACACAAAAAATAATATTTTATGGGGTTTTTGTGCATAAGTCCCCAATCAAGCATCTTTATTATTATAGGTTTAGGAGCTATATCTCTTTCACCAATAAGCCCATCCCTTTAATATTTATTATAAATAAATGAAACATTCATGTATATGCCAATATTACCCCCAACCCTTTCTACCACATTCTCAATTGTAACCCCAATTTAATCAATTTTGTCCACAAAATCCATTTTTGACCTCAAAAATCCAATTTTGACTTTTTTTTTTTCAAAAACTTTTTTTTTCAAAAAAAACTTTTTTGCCACCGGATTCCGGCGTTGACCGGCGGTCAACGTCGGTCTCCGGTGTTGACTTTTCGATTTTTTTTTCTTTTCCGGATTTTTCGCAGGTTTCCAGCGTTGACTGTTTTTTTTTTTTTTTTTTTCCTTCTTCCGGATTTTTCTGGCGGTCTCCGGCGTTGACTTTTTTTGGTGTTTTTTTAAGGCTTTTTTTATTTGTTTTTTGTTTTGTTTGTTTTTTTTTTTACGTCCGTCGCTAAACGTTGACCGTAATTGTGCTATCACCAATAATAAATTAACATAATTACACTGTCAATGATAATTAATTAACTTAATTATACTGCCGTTAACAATACATTTATGTAATTGTTCTGCCGTTGACAGTAATTAATGTAAAAAAAAAGTCAACGCCGGTTTTCGGCGTTGACTTTTTTTTTTTTTTTTTTTTTTTTTCCTTCTTCCGGATTTTTCCGGCGGTCTCCGGCGTTGACTTTTTTTGGTGTTTTTTTAAGGCTTTTTTTTTTGTTTTTTGTTTTGTTTGTTTTTTTTTACGTCCGTCGCTAAACGTTGACCGTAATTGTGCTATCACCGATAGTAAATTAACATAATTACACTGTCAATGACAATTAATTAACTTAATTGTACTGCTGTTAACAATACATTTATGTAATTGTTCTGCCGTTGACAATAATTAATGTAATATTATTATTTTTTATTGGTTGTTTTTTTTTCCTTGATTTGTTGACAAGTCAACGTAATTACAATATTGTCGCTGACGGTAAAATAATTGTAAACACAATAATATTACTGTCAACAACATCAATATTATTATTTTTTTGGGTTTTTTATTTTATTTGAGTTATTCGCGGAGTCACGTAATAATATTACTGTCTATTATTGTAATATTACTGTAAACACAATAATATTACTGCGGTTGACGGTAATATTACTGTTGTTATAGTAATATTGTTGTCAACCACATCAATATTATTATTTTGTTTGAATTTTTTCCTTTGTTTGAGTTATTCACGGAGTAGCGTATTAATATTACTGTCTATTACTGTAATATTACTATGGTTGACGGTAATATTAGTGTTGTTATAGTAATAATACTTTCACTCACAGTAATATTAATTCTTTTGGCTTTTTATTATGTTTACATTTGTTGAACGGTCAACATAATAATATTACTCTATTACACAATAATAATGAGTTTTGTTGTGTTAATATTATTGTGCTAGAGATTAATATAGCAATATTACTGTGTTAAATTGTAGTGTAGTTAATTTCACTGTGTTTACAAGTAATATAGTTAATATTACTGTCAATCACATCAATATTGTTGTTTAAACGAAGAAAAAAATGTTACAGAAAAAAAAATCAAAAAAGTCACCGCCAGAATCCAGCGGCAAAAAAAACTTTTTTGAAAAAAAAGAGTTTTGGGTCAAAATTGAATAATTTGTGAAATTTGGGGTCAAATTGAGGTTAAATTAAGTTAAGGAGGAAATTGGAGCATAGTAAAGTATGAGGGGCTAATTTAGTCTTTTACAAAAATATGGACCATGTGTGGACTTATTGGTAAAGGAGTTTTTTGTCTTGATTTGTTTATGAATAAGTACCCATTGATGAGCTTATTTGTAATGACCCCATATTTTATTAATGACAGGGTCGTTCCTTAGGCGAAATTTAAAGAATAACACAAAAGAATTCGGGGGAAAAATAATTTATTTATAAGGGTATTCGAAATTGAATATACTAAAAGAATATAAATACCATTTCATAAAAGTGACAGACTAAAAGATTACTGGGGTTCAGGGGCAGCACCCCCGATTTTTTTATGAAATGTATGAATATAAAATCACTAAAAATATGGAAAAATTTCAACACTAACCGAATGATTTGTTGGTTCACTTCCTATCGTGACATATAATCTTTATAGCAACTAGACTTCATAATTTTTTTATAAAAAAACTTGAATAAACTAATAAATATTGATTCAAATTTAAGGAATAAAAGTAAGTAATTAAGACATTATAAATTTACTTTAGGGGCCCCAAGGTTTAGAAATTGTAAAAATATCGACTTGATCATTAATTTTAAATTTATTTTTAATTTATTTTAGAATTGATGTTCCAAAATATTATATATAACAAATTTTAAAAATAAGTACTGATATATAAATCGTATATAAAAATATTTAGGCCTTAAAGTTTCGTAAAAATATAGAGTCCGTGTATATAAAAATATTTGGGGGCCCTAAATTTTCGTAAAAATTCAGAGCCCTTAGGCGACCGCCTACTTTGCCTCCCCTCAAAACCGGGCCTGATTAATGTGGTGATGACCTGCCATCCGAGCGCACCCTTCATCATGGCCGGCCTTGGGGTGGGGCGAGCAGGGCCCACGCCCAGGGCCCAATTTCATAGGGGGGCCAAAATTTTCAGTTTCTTAATATATATATTACGTATTTTTATTTGCAAAAATTGTTTTATTGTTTAAAAAAAATATTCTTCTAATTAAAAAAAAATTACTCTTTTATTTATTTTTCTTTTTTATAAATTTATTTTAAAAATAAATTTGAAATTTAATGTTTTTTTTATTCTAACATTCTTTACACAAAAGTTTTTTATCTAGACATAAATTTATTTATATTATCTATATATAATATAAAAAGATGATCTATACCCTCAATAATTGACATGTGGCAAATGATGATGTCACTTATCAAAATTGCTTAGCTGGAGTTCAATTGATGAGGTGGATTATTCAATTGGTGAGTTGTCAATTTTATTTTAGTATGTATTTAAGTTATTTCCTATTTAACATTTATACACTCATTTATACAATTACCACGTGTATATATATTATTTCCAAAATTAATATTTTATAAATTCGAAATAAAAAATCTTATTTACATTTCCAGTATTTCAAAATATATTTATTGGTAGTCTTTTTAAAAAAAATTAGGTACACTCATTTTTTTACAAATATTCAAATAATTTTCAGAAAAAAAAAAATATTTTTTTAATATTCAAATATTAAAATAAAGCAAAATAGTTTTTTTTTTTTTTTTAATTTTCAATATTTCGGAATATTCGGATATCCATTCAATAAAAATAATTATTAAAAATATATTAATATTGTTAAATAATGTATTAAAATTCGATTTCAAATTAAAATATTAATAATATATTATGAAATTTATAATTTTATTATTAAAATACAAAAAAAAAAGACAAAAAAAACGTGTATGTTTTATTTAGTTTAAAATTTTCTAAAATCAGAATATATATTTTATAATATGAAATTTGATTTCTTACCTATTTAAGATGATTATATTTAAAATAGTTAGTTTATGAAAAATATTCAATAACCATAAATATTGTTGAATATTTAAAAATCAATTCCTAATCAATAGAAATCACGCCAACCGAATTGAATTGATTTGATTTCTTACCCTTTCTTTTTTCTTTTTCCACCTATAATTACTTATAATCATGTCATTTAAAATTTGAATTCAAAAATTTCCTTATTACTATATACTTATGAAAACTATATAAACCCTCCATCTATTTATTTCACCCTACACTATTCTTCTTCACCCATTTTATTCGAGTTGTTTTTGTTTTTTGTTTTTCGTTTTTCGTTTTCTCTTTTTGGCTTTTTTTTCAATTGATTTCATGCATTTATCGTATTATAATTTAATTTAGATGGTTTAAATCTGTTTCTTATTTTTATTTAACTGAAGAACTATGCTAATACTTTTTCTTTATGTATTTCTTGCAGATGTTGTTTACGAATCCAACTTATGTCCTATGTGCTACATTGTTACGGTTTGCATATAATTTTTGTAATTTCATTTATTTATTTTTCTATGTAAAAGTTAGTATTTAGTTTTTTTAATTTAATTGACTTATATATTAATCATTATCCAAAAACCGATTATTGTTTTGTCAAACAGAAATGAGACAAATTGACACTGAATCATGTATTGCATGTGGAAACGTGGAAGCCAAAGATTTTTTATTTTTCTTTGGTTTTGAAAAGAGGATTAGACAATATTGTTGTATGTACAAGTTTCACCACAATTGACATGTATCATCTTTTGAATGTTTTTTTTTTTTTTGTAAATAATAAAGACAAACAATTTATGTACTTTTGCTTCATTAGTGCAACTTTGGAGTTTTGTTTTATTTTCTTATAGTTTACATATTTTACATTCATTATAATTTTCTATTTTATGTTTCAATCTTAATTTTTTAGAATAAATTACTACATTAACATTAACAATATTCAAATATATTCGTTTGAACGTCCATTTTTTATGAATATTCAAATAAATTTTAGGATTTTTTTTTCATTGTAATAATCGACTAATTTTAACAATAAAATATATATATTTTTTAATTTTCGTAATTTTAGAATGTCGGGATATGCATTCAATAAATTATATTTGTTTAAAATACAATATATAAATATTTTTATTATTTCATTTCATAAAATATGGTCATATATTAATAAAATACAATGATGTACGATAAAAAATATTCTTACTTTTTTTCTGAAAAATATTTAATATTACGTTTTTAGAATTGAATTTTTTTTCATATGAGTATTACTTTCTCTTTCAAAAAACTAAAACAATAAATATGCGATGAGGCTTTTATACATGAACGATGTATTCATGTACATCAGTGTTGGACCAATGGATCTACATGGAGGTGTGATTCATGTGATTGGTTATTTTATATATGTATGTACCAACTCTTTGCAATTCAAGAGAATCTCAATATTGATGATGCTGAAGGGATGAACAATGACTCGATATGTTATTTTACAAAAATAATTACGCGTTATGATCTACACAAAAGTTAAATTCCACACCTAATTGATTGACACTTGTCAAATTCAAATGATGAGATGTCCTTAATTTCATCCCAGTGCCCATTTGATTGGTTAAGAAAAATTATCAAAATACATGTCATCATTTTGTATAATTATACATGTCATTTACTATAATTATAAACTTTATATATAATATTAATTTGTATATATAGTAATTACCAATCAAACTATACGTATCACATTTCACAAATCAACCCCAATTTTAATTTCACACGTATCTCTCACACACACACACACACACACACACACACACACACACACACACACACACATATATATATATATATATATATATATATATATATATATATATATATATATATATATATATATATATATATATATATATATATATATGGGTAAATTCCACTTTACCCCCTCGTACTCTGCCCAAGAACCACTTTACCCCTTCGTACTCTTAATTTCGTCGATTTACCCCCTTGTACTTGTACAATTTCCCAATACAACCCTCTTCGTCAAATTTTTTCGATTTTGACTCTGACGCCATTTGGTCAATAGTCAAAATATTGACGTAAATATTGATTTTTTTTTTATTTTGACTCTCGAGATTTGAAAAGAGAAAGTTTCACACATTCATATATTTTTGTCTTTGCACTGGGTAGAATCGATCAATTTTTGGGTCTTGATTTTTACTAAGTTAGGGGTTCAATTTGGGGATATCTTGGAAGGGGAAGTGGTGGGAGAAGAAGAAATGACAATATTGACGTAGGAGAAACGACGTGTTATAGCCTTATAGGCAGTGGCAATTTTGTAATTTACAGAGTTGACCAAACGGCATCAGAGTCAAAATTGACAAAAGTTGAAGGAAATTGCTGTATTGGGAAATTGTACAAGTACAAGAGGGTAAATCGATAAAATTGAGAGTACGAGGGGGTAAAGTGGAATTTACCCTATATATATATATATATATATATATATATATATATATATATATATGATTTAAAGTGTAATATTCTACATAATTATAAAATCGTTCTTTTACATATATCTTCCTAGAATAAGATCTACAATATTTCTTCTCAATAAAAAAATTATCATCTTTTTATTGCATTTATTGTTTTTTATATTATTACCGTATGTAATTGATTGTTTCCTTTTTCATTGTTCATATACAAGTATATAAACACCCCACCGATTCACTTTATTTCACCATCATTTTTCATTCGATAAGAAACGGATGGTAATGTGCGTTTGTTTTGATAAAATCGGCTCCTTTTAGAAAGTATGTTTTCTTGATTTTTTTTCCATTATGCTATTTAGTTCTTTTGTAATTTTTTATTGAGAATTTTTCTTTCATTTTTATTTTTATAATATTGTATTACCTTCGAAATTTCGTATTTATAATTTCAATATATTATATGGTCAAATTTGGTATTTATACTTTTAATTATTTTATGAAAGAATCATATAGGTGCGTATAAATACATGAATGAATCATCTTTATCTCATGATTTTTAACAATATGTTTTATTTGTTTTTTTCTTACTAATTAATAATTATATATATTTTAATATATTTTTCAGATGAATATCCTCGCAAAAGCTACGTTTGATGGGTTTAGGAAAGATATGTGCCTCCCTTATACTTTTAATATGATTGAATCGTGCCGATTGACAGACGATGGATGCATGCATAATAAAGAATTGGTATTTGAAAATTATAAGGGATTATATCATCATACTCGGTTTTGAATGGAGAAGCAAATGTTTTGCCGTTACAAGGTCGTATGACACTGCCTAGTCGGTTAACTAGACGGCCGACAAATTTCTATCGAAGTTAAAAACCTTAGTTCAAATGTTGAGATGTCGTTGATTTTCATTTTATTGTTTATGTTCTTTCTGTAAGCATTGAGTCTTGAAACTTATTTAATTAAAAAATATTATCTATGTTTGTTTATTAATTTTTTTTTACAATAAATATTTGCATTTCGCAGACGTTAGTTTGTTAAATAACGGAAATAAAGTTTACCAATAGATGCACGGATTGTTAGGATTTTTTTATATATTAGAGGATTTATTTAATTACCGTTTAATAATATTATTCATCATTGAAGCTGGATTAGTATTTAGTATAATATTTAGTATGTAGTATGATACTTTTTGCGTTTTAATTCAGAATGGACCCTCTGTTGAGGGGTAGAAAATGGAAGAAAATAGATCCCATTCACAAAAAAACACGTTTACATGTTTAATGGAAATTAAATATTTTTTTACCACGTTATTTTCTTTATTTTGCTTTTTGTCATCTATTTTTTTCCTTCAAATGTAGTTATATCATTTTTTTCCCTTTCAATTACTTAATGCAAAGGAATCACATCAATGTGAATTAGTATATAATGTTGTTAATTTACACATAATATAATTATTTCTAATTTTCTATTATTATAAAGAAAAAATAATTTTAATTCAAGAAAAACTAAAAGAAACAAAAAAATGAAAACTTTAATATCTATTATAATTAACATTAGCATTAGCATTTAGCACTATTAGTATTAGAATTATTGGAATTAGGATTACGATTATGATTAGTGTTGGGAATATGATCAGGATTATGATTAATATTAGAATTATTGTTATGAATAGGATTTGGATAATAATAGGATTACACTTATAATTAGCATTCGTATTAGGATTAAAATATTCAGATTAACATTAATATTAGTATTAGTATTATCATTAGTATATTAACATTATCATTAGCTTATTACTGTATTACTATTAACATTAGCATATTAATATATTAGTATTATGAATAATATTAATATTAGTATTAGTATTAGTATTAGTATTAGTATTAGTATTAGTATTAGTATTAGTATTAGTATTAGTATTAGTATTAGTATTAGTATTAGTATTAGTATTAGTATTAGTATTAGTATTAGTATTAGTATTAGTATTAGTATTAGTATTAGTATTAGTATTGGTATTAGTATTAATATAGTAGTAGTATCTGTACTAGTATAGTAGTAGTATTAGCAATAGTATTAGTATTAGTATTAGTATTAGTATTAGTATTAGTATTAGTATAAGTATTAGTATTAGTATTAGTATTAGTATTAGTATGAATATTAGTATGAGTACGAGTGTCGGTATTAGTATTAGTATTAGTATTAGTATCAGTATTAGTGTCAGTATCAATATCATTATTAGCATCAATATTTGTATTAATATCATTATTTGTATCAATATCGGTATCAAAATTAGTATTAGTATCAATATTAGTATTTATAGTAGTATTAGTATTAGTATTAATATTAGTATCTATGTAAATATGGTTTGCCGCATACGCACATCTTTCTTTGGTTGCATAACGACGATAAACCAAAATGTTCGGAAGATATAGATTGAATAATATGTGCCAAAATATCCGATAAGACTTTTGATAGGAAAATGCATGATCCACGGACCATGCTGATATGTGAACATGAATTCTCTCTGCATGAAGGATGGTCTTTGCACCAAGCGCTTTCCAAAGAGATTTGTGCAACATACTGAGGCCGGTGATGAAGGATACCATTCGTATAGAAGAAGGGAAGACGGCCGGAAGTAACGAAAAATAAAACAATATTGGACAACGGGTACGTCGTTCCTTACAACCGCGCTCTACTGTTGAAATACAGGGCTCACATCAACATCAAGCTCTGTAACCAGAACATATCGATAAAGTATCTTCTCAAATATGTCAACAAGGGCAATGATCGAGTTACAACTGCGTTTTATCAGTCATGTAATACCAATGACGGTGAAGAAATACGCAATGAGATAAAGATGTACTACGACTGTAGGTATATTTCCGACTTATGCTATTACTTATCTTAATATTTATTCGTGTATATATTAATTTCTTTCCACAATATGTTTACTTCAACGTGTATATATTTGATTTTCTTATATATTTAAAAAAAAAACAATTCAGATACTTATCTGCATGTGAGGCCAGTTGGATGTTGTTTGGGTTTGATATTCATTACAAATGACCCCCCGTGATTCATTTGAGCTTCCACCTAGCTACCTGATTGTCGAATGGTTATGTATCACAAAAATCAACATTTGCATAACGTAGTCAATAGACCGTCTGCCAAACAAAGTATTTTCTTAGCATGTTTGAGGCAAACAAGCAGTTTCCAAAAGCGAGAACAATAAAGTATGCGGATTTCCCACGACACTTCTTTTACTATAATGAGTCTATATTATGGGAGCCACGAAAAAAAAGATTTTCAATTTGAAGACTTAATAATGTTCCCCCAGAGAAGGGAGAAGACTACTATCTGAGGTTGTTGCTTAATATTCAAATTGGTTGCAGAAGTTATGAAGAACTCAAAAACGTGAATATGAAGATCTTATGAAGGTCTATCTGGAATAAATATTTTAATCAAGGGCGAATCCGGTGAATTGTCCAGTGTTACTAGCACGTCGTGTACAAAGAAGTATTCGAAAGAATATAAAGGTACACATTGACAAACATATATATCAGTTTTCTTTATGTTTAAAGTTGTTCTTTCCAATACGCTCACATATATATCAGTATTCGTTATCTACGTAATGTCTTTAACTTATATATTGAAAATGATGAAAAATAACAAATTATTTGTCCTCTTATAGTATATCTGATTGTAGTTTCGTTGTCTCCTTTAACAACATTCAGATTCATGTGCTAGACTGGTGCATTGGTTTGATTTCAATATGGGACTTACTTGCTACATTTCAACGTGAATGGTTTTTTAAACATTGTCATTTTATTTTTTATGCAAATTTTTTATTGAATAAATTAAGATACGAATTTGTTATTTTTTAATCAATTGTATTCTTTACATTCTCGACATATTTTTTCTCGATTGGTTTTCTACATTAACTCATTTTGACTTTTTAATTAATCCCCGTGCATCGCACGAGTGAGTTACTAGTATCATTAAACTTAAGATGCGGAAAAACAAAATCCGGACATTGCCCTCGAATTACCGAACAATTATATTCGCCCCGGGCCCCCGAATACGCCGGACCGGCCTTACCCTTCATGGCAAAGGTCGATTGCAGAGACAAACGTAATCAGCACTATCCTATTCCTCTATTTTCTCATGAATCACACGTGTCATGAGTTGACTCACTCTCTTTCTTCAACTGAGTTGTACATAACTACCAAGACTATTCGCCTCGCTCTAAGCCATGAATCCTCTTCCATAGATCACTCTTACAGATCAAAGAAAGATCGAATCAGAGATGGAGCCAAAATTAGTAAATAAAAAATAACACTAACTATTAAATAGATCAATCTGTTGAAAATCAAAACCCGATCAACCCGAAAACTCATCGATCCAAAACAACGTCAATGAATTGGATGACGATCCAACATCAAGTCAAATGGACGGCCGGACATAATTATACCGGGAACAAAAATCGTAAAATACATACCCATGATTAATTTAGCAGGGATAAAGAACAAAGTAAAAGATGGATGAGAAAGCAAGTTGGAACCCTAACGGGAGACACAAATAAGATATGCACCCCTAGATGTAGATAATATTTATAGAGGGGGTTTGGGGCAGAGTAGCACGGCTCTTGGCACGTTCTGGATTACTGTAAGATCGTCTTCGACCGGTCGCTATATGGCCATTTTTTCATTTAATTTAAGTATTTTTAGGCTTTCATCCGAAATTCTTATATCACCATTATACCTAAAATTATGGGGATTTGATTTTAGTCTCCCACCGTGGTCAATCCCTATATCACCACATATTCAAATTCTAATTTTATTGGTGAAAAAATTTTCATCTCCCACCCGTCCATCATTTTCCTATTGTTTCTGTTAGAATCTTGGTGGGATTCTAAGTCCACAACACCAAGTGGAATTCTATGGAGATGTGTATTAATATGATGAACATATTTTCTTTAGTTATCTCATTAGATAATTTGAGAAGAAATAATTTATCTCTCCACACTAACACCTGAACGTTTGTATTCAAAAGAGAAGGAATTTCACTTTGTCTAATATTGTGTTTATTGTCATTAATTGGTTTAGATCTTCACAAGAATGAAGTCATTCATAAGAGGAGCTGCCTAAGGATCATTTGCAGGGGGAGAAACACATGCAGGGGGAGCTGACACCGTTGTGAACCACCTGCCGAAGCCACTATTGTGGGAACAGTTGCTGAAACTGTGGCACTTACTATTGCAGCAGTTGATGCCACTCTTGTTGTTGAAAGAGTTGATAATGATCTTCGTTTTATTGCTTCCGTCTATCATCTGATTGTTTTATTTTCTCAGGTGTTTGATTAAGGGGAGGACTTGATTATAATAAATAGATGATAAAGGGGGAGATTGTTAGAATCCGAGAGGATTTTAATTTCGGTTTTTCAGCACGTGTGTGAAAAACGTGTGTCTAAAGCTAGGGAAGTCTCCTTAATGCTTTAAACTCTTATTTTGTCATTAATTTATTTAATTACATAAAGTGATGTCATTAATTTATTTAATTACATAAAGTGATGTGTTAACAAGGAATTTCTATGACTAAGACCTTCCTTTGTTATACAAATCCTTTTCCTTACGTGAATAAGAATCCCTAACCTAATGGATTTTATTTCCTTGGTGTTTTAATAGTTAAGGGAATTAAGTTTTTAGATAATGAATGATCTAGTTGTATTTTTCCATACAACTCTTCTTAACGTGAATAGCAGATCTAATTAGATTTGTATTTTCTTGTGCAGGAAGAATTATGAACGTATAAAGAGGGCTTCAAGCATCATTATCTGTGGCGTTTTTTTTTGTAGAGAAAAATATTTCTCTTTTCCTTGTTGCTCTTCCGGAACGTCTTTGATCGAGAGAAGTTTTTCACAGAAAATATTTTTCCTCTCGTTTTTTATTGTTCCATCGTGATACGTGATTTTCATAGAAAATATACCGGCTTCAAGGCTTTGTGGTGAAGACACCAAGATTCAAGGAGTATCACAAGTTTGCTTCTTCTATACAAAAAGAAGATCGGTTCTTCGGGAGAGGGGCTTAAACAGATCTCGGGAGGAGATCGATCCGCCGACTGAGGGATTCAGCGTTGAAGGGAGTTCAACCGTGCGGAGCAAGGGACGTGCTGCAAATTGAAGATTTATAATTCAGCGTAGTATACGAGAACGGCGTCAACAAAGAGAGAGTCTTTGTATTTTGATTAAGTCCTATTATTGTATTCGTAAAACTAAAAAATAGTAAATTTTATTTGCAGGTCCCCGTGGATGTAGGGTACAATTGTATCCGAACCACATTAAAATTTGTGTCTCGTTTATTTCTGTTTTTACGAACTGCATCACGAACTGTTGCAACACTTAACGCAACAGTAACGAAAAACTAAATTTGACACAAATAATTTAATCTGCACGAAATAAATTCTAACAGTTTCCACCAAATCATATTTTTCCTACCAAATATAGAGGTGAAAATACGATTTGGTGTAATTAACACCATTTAATTAAGTAACATATAAAATGACGATTTTAACTAATTTCACCTGATTACCAACTTATTAGCAGGGACACTTTACAAACAAGCCCATCAATGGGTACTTATTCATAAAGAGGTCCAGACAATAAACTCTTTAACAAAAAAATCCACAAATGGTCCAGAGGTTTGTAAAATACTAAAATAGCCCCTCGTATTTTAATATGCTCCAATTTCATCCTTGAATTTAATATAACCTCAATTTGACTCTAAATTTCACAAATTATTCAATTTTGACCCAAAACACATTTTTATAGACAATTTCGTCTGTCACCGCCGTTGACCGCCGGTCTCCAGCGTTGATTTTTTTTTAAGGGGATTTTCCGCCACCAGTTTCTGGCGTTGACTGGCTAACTTTTTTAATTTTTTTTTCTTTAACATCTTTCTGTCCCCGTTTAAACAGCAATATTGTTGTGGTTGACAATAATATTAACTATATTACTGTTAAACACAGTAAAATTAACTATACTACAGTTTACACTATATTAATCTCTAGCACAATAATATTAACACAATAAAACTCATTATTATTGTGTAATAGGGTAATATTAATATGTTGACCGTTCAACAAAGGTAAACATAATAAAAAGCCAAAATAATTAATATTACTGTGATTGACAGTAATATTACTATGACAACAGTAATATTACCGTCAATCATAGTAATATTATTGTGTTTACTGTAATATTACAATAATAGACAGTAATATTATTATGTTACTCCGTGAATAACTCAAACAAAACAAAAAAACCTAAAAAAATAATAATATTGATGTGGTTGACAATAATATTATTGTGTTTACAGTTATTTTACTGTCAACGACAGTAATATAATTATGTTGACAATTACGTTAATTTACTGTCATTGACAGTATAATTACGTTAATGACTGCACAATTACGGTCAACGTTTAGCGGCGGGCGTAAAAACAAACACTAAACAATGTCAACACCGGAGACTGGCGGCAACAAAAATAATTTTTGAAAAAAAAAGTCAAAATTAGATTTTTGTGGTCAAAATTGATTATACTGGGGTTACAATTAAGAATTGAGTGTAAAAGGTTGGGGGCAATTTTGTCATATACATGAATTTTTCTTTTATTTATAATAAATATTAAATAGATGAGCTTATGGACGAAAGAGATATCGCCTCTAAACCTAGAATAATAAAGATGGTTGGTTAGGGACTTATACACAAAAATCCCTATTAGCATATTTATTGTAAATGTATTGGTGTTAATTACTAAATTAGGTTTTAAAATATAAATACATTTGTTATCTATATATAATATAAAAATAGGATCTATGCCATATATGAATGAAATGTGATAAATGTCTATGTCATTTTCTCAAATTGCTTAGTTGGCATTAAATTGATGATGTGTAATATTCAATTGCTTATTAGAAATTTGTATTTTGATATGTTTTTAAGTTATTTCCTATTCTACCATTTACACACTCATTTAAACATAACACATATACATACTCATTTATTTTATATATATATATATATATATATATATATATATATTATATATATATATATATATATATATATATATATATATATATATATATATATTTATATTTATATATATTATTTTATTAAATAATAGTATTTTGAGAAAATAATTCGTGTAATAATCAAAATTATGTAAAATTGCATAAACCAAACATAATTTAGAAATTAGAAATTTCATATTAAAGTAATATCATTTAATAGTTATTGTAATTCAACAATTATTTAAATATACATATTATTAATCTTTAATTGCATAATCCAAAATATTAATTAAACTACATTTTTTTATTTTTAGAAATTATAAATTTTCGGATTTCAATATTTTTTACCATATAAAAATTTCTAATCAATTGCAGATTTTATGTATTATAATTTGATTTATTACCTATTTAGGCTTATTTATTTTAATTGATATGATTAATTTATGGAAAGTATTGAATTAATAATAAAAACTATTTAATATTCTTGAAATCAACACCATATGTAAATCATCCTAACCGACCCAATCAAATCAACCAATTTTGTTCTCTTTAATCTGTATTATGTATAATAATTATTCTCATTGTAATCTAACTTGAATTATCTAATCAAATATCCTATTACATAATTTACGAAAATATTTTTCTGATACTGCCATATTTATGTTTTCTGTGTTTATAATAAGCATTAGTTTTTCAATTTCCTTAATTGCAATATGCACTATAATGTGGGTTTTCTAATATATTATCCTACTATATAAAATTGAGGACTACTTTTTTTTTTTTTTTTTATTCAGATAAAAATCTTATATTTTATGCTCTTTTTTTTTTTTATCTCTCGAATTCATAATCATCTTCTAAAAATTCAAAGTTAATAGTCTCAATTTAAAATGATTACTTATAGAAATTGAGGCGGGCCTATCCGAAGCCCGATAGCTCGACCCGATTTTATTTAAGCCGAGCCCGATTAATTGTGAGTCGGGTTGAGTTTGAGCCGTTTCATTAAACCCGATTAAACTATGAGCGAAGTTTGAGCTTACCATAGCTCAACCCGACTATATATATATATATATATATATACATATATATATATATATATATATATATATATATATATATCCATGAATCAAGATTTTTTAAAATAGATAGGAGGACATTTATAATTGCTTTTTAGCTATTTTATTTTATATTTTTTATATTTTGGACCCGGGTGCATTTTTTCATATAATTATTTAAGGATTAAATATTTGCAACAATAACCTTTATTTGTTAATGAACAGTAGAGTACGGTTTTTTTTTTCATCTTATTTTGATTTTTAATGAATATTCTAGATTTTTCTCTTAGACTGTGAAGTTTTTTTTTCTTTCACACGTCCGACTACAAAGTTGTAAAATATGAAATTTATTTATTGCACGATATAAGCCCAATATAAACCCGAAACCCGAAAAAATACATGAGCCGAGTTTGAGCCCATAAGCATGAGGTCCGATGGTATTTGAACTTGAGCCTATAATAATGACACACAATGGTATATGAGTTTGAGCCGACCCAGGCTCGGCTCACACGGCCCGATTGCCAGCCCTAATTATATCCAATATTAATGTCTTTAATGTTGTTGATATTATTACCATATTGAATTGATTTTACGTTTCTTTATCATCCAAACACAACTATATAAACCTCTGATTCACCATCTTCCACCATTACTTTTCATTTCGAACAAAATGTATGACGTTGTGCCAATTTGTTTTATTTTTCTATAGGTTCTTTTTTATATGTTTGTCGTGTAATTTATTTTATGTTGATTATCGAATTTACTTTTTGTATACATTAATTTGTTATTGTTTTTTATACTTGATATTCCTCATGTTTTATTAATCGCATTTCATAGCCTTTTATAGAAGAGAGGAATGACAATGTCATCATTGAATATTATCTTTGATGCAAATTAAAATCAAACATTTGGACGACTAACATCATGAATCCAGAGGCGGCGCAAGAAAAAAAGGTTTGAATCATTCAATATATAATATATATTAATACAACATATCAATATCAACATATTGCAACGTAGTTGTGATTTTTAGTTCAAATTTGTTAATAGATTTTTCTCTCATTTTGACGACAAAGAACCGGCATCGATTGGCGATATGACAAACGAGAGTCTGAAGCCACTACATCTACAAATTACATTTTCTTCATGACTATGTATGTTTGTTTTTATCATTCAGGTTTTGTTACGCATTCACATAGATATTTCAATTGATAAATATAGTGCATCACGTACCTTCAAAGTTATTTACGAGATATTCACTTATAAAAATGTTGATTTGTTATGTGATATGTGCAACAACTTTATGCATACATTAGTGCAAGGATTTAGTTAAATTAGTTGATTAATGAGTGGGTGAATAAATTTAATTGTATGATTTAGTGAGATACATGCTTTCATTTTATAATGTTTTTAGTTTGGAATTTATAAATTAATGATTGCTTCTATATTGCTTTTATTAGTTTTAACAGCACTTAACTCTATCTTTTTTTGCAAATGGTAATTATTGATTTATGAAAAATCAATTATGAATTATATGAATTTTGATCATATTCAGCATAATCAATATTCTTTCCTAATTTATCCATTATTTTCATTTTTTAATATATTATACACAACTGCAAATTCAATCAATATATTTAGTCCAATAAAGAAAATCACAAATCACAAATACGAATTTGTAACCAATTATACCGTATTTCGTATACTTCCTCATTTATTTTTTTCTTTTTTTTTAGGTTGGTTAATCTTTGAAAATTTGAGTACGTAACCATAATAATGAAACAATGAATGAGTATTTGAGGTCTAAAAAGTCAATGTGCTCAACAACATTTATATTGGTACACATTTTTTGATTTGCTTACACAAGTTTAAGTTATAATTAATAAATTGAATACATTTTTGTAAAATAAATGTTGATTACATTTTTACATTATTCGCCATCAGTATAAATTTCAAGTTTTACCACCTTGAAAAAAATGAATATCACTTTGCGTCCTTAAAATATAATAAATCATCCACAAAGCACCCTAAGTTGAATATTTAAAACTATGAGGGTAATATTATTTTTTATTGGTTTTCTTTATTTCAAGGGTGCAAATAATAAATTAAATTATTATTTTCTTCCACCCCCAATATAATTTCGAGCGTACAAAATGCGAAAAACATAAATCACAACGAATTGCTGAAAAACTATGTTTTCTTACAAAAACATATTCTCACTAAATTATTTGATTGATGATTTTTTTAAAGTAATTAGTGAACATGTTCGGTAGAAATATTTGGAAGAAAATATAATTTTAAAATAATTTGATACCGAATTGCTGAAGAATATTTTTTTGTGAAAAAAAAATTAATATGTTGATTTATTTGTGCACTTTGTAATTTTGAAAGTATTGATGAATAAAAAACATTAATTGGACATTAGGCATTCTATAAAATAGCACTAAAAATATGAAATTAACATCATGAGCTATACAAATTTATTTTGGGTGTATTGTACATGAATCATTGTGTTTCGAGAGTGCAAAGTGCTATAATTTTTTTCGAGGGTGCAAAGTATCAGTTATTTATATTTCAAGGATGAAAAGTGGGATTAAACTCATTAAATTTCTACTAAATATGTTTAACACAATTGTTTTTCATAACTTTTCTCCCCCGTTAGATATTCATATTTTTTGCAATAAAAAAATATGTTAACAACTATGGAACAAATTAAAGTTAAGTGGAATTTTATTTAATTTTCATATGTGAGTAACAATTATTTTTACTTCAATAGGAATTATCGTCTATTACATGTCTATAGATAATTGAACAAAATATGTATGTAATGCCTTATATATTTTTAATATGAGATATTATTTTTTTAAATGTATATTAAGTTATTAACATTTTAATTAACGTCGAGTACACGCTTATAAAGAGCGGCACCTTATATATATGCGGAACTATATTCATATTTTAATTATTGTTATCATTTTATTTTAGAAGCGGCGATATTTGTTTCTATTAAATGTTTGACAATAACGTCGAGAACATGTCTACAAATTTTATAAACATTAGAAAATAAAAAGCATATTTTTTTCTAATTCTGAAAAAAGACGAAATTTCTAAGAGCATCTTCAACCATAATATTACTGTTGGAACTCCTTCAACTTGAAAACATGCATTACAAATGGATGTTTTATAGGGGTAAAGTCTCTATAATGGTGAATGAGGCATTTTTTAATGATTTTAGATTAATTTATATTGTAGCGTTATTTATTAACGTGGTCGTTTATGAAATTATTATTTATGTATGATTTTATCATATGCATAATAATTCGAGTTAAATTTATTTCATATTTCGGTTGTGTTTTGAAATTCATAACATAATCGTATAATATATATTCAAAAAAAATATTTCTTAAAATCGAATTTATAATCTTTAAAAATAAAATAGATTGAAATAATGATAAATATTAAATTTTTAATTTTGTGATATATTTGGTCAAATTTCATGGTCTACCTAACCATTCTCTACATATGGTGAAATGGTTAAATATTCTTATTTTATTATTTGGTATAAAATTTGATGAAAGGCACTAAACACTAATTTCAACAAAAATGGTTAAAGCGTAGTATGATATGTTACAGGGTGGGAGATGACCCAGTTTTTCACCCAAAAATAGAATTTGGTGAAAAACTAGGTATAACATCATATTTTAAGGGTTGAAAAGAAATGGGTGGTGACCCATTTTTACTCTCAATACATCATATTTAAATTTTAAAAAATATTATATATTTTTTTTACATTTATAAACATGAATTGGAAGATATACTAATACATGGCATGGAATTCCATAGTATTATTGCATGGTATGAAATCTTATAGTATTATTATTAGAATTATAGCATTAGGATTATGATTATCATCATTATATTAGGATTAATATTACCATATTAACAATAGTATTAGTTTATCATTAGCAGTAGTATTAGTATTAGTATTAGTATTAGTATTAGTATTAGTATTAGGATTATAATTACTATTATCATATTAGGATTACCATCAGTTTTAATATTAGCATTAGCATTAGAATTATAATTTGTAGTAGTATTAGGACTATCATTAGCATTAACAATAGCATTAGTATTAGTATTTGCATTAGCATTAGCATTAGGATTATAATTAATATTACGATTAATATTAGCATTAGTATTGGTATTGATATTGGTATTAGTATTGATATTGGTATCTGTATTGGTATTAGTATTGATATTAATATTAGCATTAGTATTAGGATTAATATTAAGATTATTATTAGTATTATGATTAGGATTAGTATTAGTATTAGTATTAGTATTAATATTAGTATTAGTATTAGTAGTAGTATTAGGATTATAACTAATATTAGAATTAGGATTATGATTAGTGTTCGTGTTAGAGATTGTGCAAGAGTTGTAATTTTGTTTAAGTAGTGTGGAGCACTGATTCGACATTGTTAATGATAAACCTATATGTTATTTTGCTAGAATTATCTCTTACTAAGTTCATTATTAATGTTATAAGTTATTTCGCTGAAGATTCATGTGTCAATTACATTACAAGAAATATTTGTTCTATATGATATAAATGATGTAACTAGATTTAGATTTTGTGGGTTGCATATTTTTCTATGTTATATTTAATTGCACTTCATATGTTACAACTCTAGATCAAGAAATAAATTATCTTCTTTTAATTTCATTTATAATTCCCGTGCATTGTACGGGTTAAGTGCAAGTTATTAATTAAAAAACATTAATTCTAATAACATAAATATGCTTATTTTTAATTTATTTGTATATTTTTTTGTTATCAATGTTGATTAGTTCATTTCTTTACTTAACTAATACGCTAATTGTTATTAATAAAATATAATAATCATCAATAGATTAATTAGCGAAACACACTTTAATTGATAAAATACAGGACGAGACATTTTAATTGCAAAAATACTTTCAAAATTGAAAACATAATTTTTAAATTATATAGTTAAAAAAAATTATTACTTAATATTGGATCTATAATTAATATTTAAGAAATAAAATTACAGTTAACATTAGATTATTAATTTTGGGGCATATAATGTGAAATACCATGGGAGACCAAACCAAATCCCATTTTCTATAAGTAGTGAAATGGTGAAATATTATTATTTTAATATTTGATGAAACCCATTGGAGACCAAAAACACAATTTTTCCATCAAAAATGGTTGAAGGGTAAAATGGTGAGGGTGGGAGATGAACCCATGGATTTGGTGAAAAAATGGTAAAACTGGTTGAAGATGCTCTAATTAGGGTTGTATAGGATTTATATGTAATTAGGTTTTTTTTTTAATAAAATATCCTCTTTTGTAAAAGAAAAAAATTAATTCAATTATCTTTCAACATCATTAAAAATTAGAATTTCAAAAATTAAAATAAATTTTAAATTATTCAATAAAGTAAAAGTTTCATTCACCTATAACATGAAATTAACAACAATATTTTTATTAAAAATATAATCTTCAAAAAAAAATTAGAATATTCGATATCATTATTGAAAACTAAAATCGGAGCAAAAACCGAATTTCCATTCGGTCTCTAGTTTTTATATTTTTTTTTATCAAATAGTAGTACTATTTAATCTACGTATAATTTGAAAGAGGAAAAACGAACAACACATAAAGTAGAATAGAATTTTTATTTTTTTTATGTGTTGTTCGACACGGAATCTTTCACACAGTACCGTATTGATTAACAAGAAGTTTAAATTTTATTTATTTATTCCATAGCAACTGATTTGTGAAATAAAAAAAAAATACTGATTTGGAACGGGGACGAGGCTCTGGACAACCCTAGGTTGCCGATAGAGACACGTACGTGTATCTATTGAGTAATGGAATTCACTAAAAAATCATTTATCTATACTATCTATAAAAGTGTGAATGTTATGGAGGTTTCTTTCCTTTGATGTAGGTATAAAAATATCCTTTTACATATGTAAGATTCAAAGGTTACATGTACAAAAATACCCTTTCCTTTATCATTATTTGTTTATTGTTGTTTTATTTTATATTTTCATGTTTATTGGTATGTTCATTAGTAAAGTTGTTTTTTAATATGAAGCGCCATTAACTTTAATATACGTTAATTAGGAGCAATATTTCCTTCTTTGAGAAAACAAAGTAACTGTAGTACTCAGTTGTTCATAATATTACAATTTTTTTTTCTTCTTTAATTTGACTTCATTCTTCCTATCAAAGCTAATTGATCATGACAATTTCTGGGATGAGGAATGTAAGTACGAATCAAGTTAGTATTATTGATCATGTTTATTACAAATATACGATTATTTGTTTTGACATTTGATCTTTTGTGACATTTCACAAAATAAGATGAGCCATGTTCTTTTTTTAAACTTATAAATAGCAGTAACAAATTGACTTTTGGAACTTTAATTTTTTTTTTGCTACCAACATGAATTTGTACATGCTTGCAACACCAATGGGTTATTAATTTGACACAATGAACAATACGAAAAATTACATGAAAATAATCTATTTATACTATATATAAAATTGTGAATGCTAGGTGGTTTCTTTCATTTTATGTAAGGACAAAAATGCTCCGTAAATAATTAAAACTTCAAGGTCAATTATGTAAAATATGTAATAATTAAATTGTTCATTAATGCATGTTAAATACAATAATTAATAATATCTGATTCATTGAAAATTGTAACCACAACAGCTTAAATTTGTCGGTAATCGTTGATTGAACCAATACTTGATTTGTGAAATTCCATTTTAGAATCATAATCAAAATCTTAACTTGGGTTGGTTAATGGTCTTGTATTTTTTAATTGTAAACCCCGGTCGATTCTGACTCGTGAACCGTTAGTTCACGACAATAATCAGGTCTCCATTTAATTTTTCATTAATGTTTAATTTTTCATTAATATTCATTTGTCCTTTGTACTAAAAATAAAAAGAAATATATATATAATCAAACTCTTAACCTTAAGGATTGGTTAATGGTCTTGTACTTTTGAATTTTAAACCCTAGTTGATTCTGACTCGTGAACCGTGGGTTCACGACAATGATCATGTCTCCATCCAATTTTTCATTTATGTTTAATTTTTCATTACTATTTATTTTTCATTTGTTCTAAAAATAAGAAAAATATAATAAACATGCAAGAATAAATGAGACAACTCGAAATGAAAGTAATCACATGATCGAAAATGTTCTAATTAAATAGAACAAAAAAATCAATACAAATATGATATTCAAGACGATGATAAATAATTATTGGAATAGCCTAAGAAGAAATATATATTGTAACATAAATATGATAGTTTATGTATATCAATATTAAATAAAATCACATTCCACTATTTCAATATATTTTAATATATACATAAATTAATAGAGATGTGCAACGCACGTCACACCTTTCTAGTAACAATAAATATTTGCAGTAATGAATAGTATGAATTAAATGATAATAAATCAAATTATTTTAATATTAAACCTTTTGTTTTTATTGTGTTAAAGTTTTGTAAAGTCCATTTATTATTAAAGTTTAAATATAAGCATGTTAATCATATAACTTTTGCAGTTTGGTACAATTTTCTGTGAATATATATATATATATATATATATATATATATATATATATATATATATATATATATATATATATATGTGCGTGTAGGTGTGTGTTTGTTGCTAATATTATAGAATGTCTCATAAATACGGGTATACCATTTAATATATTAATATTTTAATAAAATTTGAAAATTCTTACGATACATGATTCGCAATTTTGACAAAATGATTTTCGATCCAATTTACGATTTGATAACCATGCATGTATCAACTCACGTAATACCCTGGTATCATTTAATTATTTTTGTATTGAAACTGCATTCGATACAATTTTCTGGCAAACTTGACATTTATGTAGCACTATTGTTGGTTTTCTTTTTTTATACCGTACGAAATTCTATTTTCATCAACGGGAGGTGTGGATGATTTGGATGTATGGGGATTTCTAATATTGGTTTGTTTGAGAAATTTATGGTGGTTCTTGGTTGACCTTGTGGGTACTACATCGTTGTAAGTGGCCTCCTTTTTTTGGTCCGTAGGAATTATCATTTACTATTGCCAACAATTATTATCAAATTTTTCAAAGTTTCACTTGGTTTCTTCTTACCGGTCGTGGAAGTACTCCTCGGCCGAGAATTTAGCTATTTCGCATCTACGTCCATGTTTTCATGTTTTGCTATGGGTGTTCTTTCTTAGACTAATATTACCCCATCGATATGGATTACGGTTTATTGGACTCAAGAATAGCATCAACTTTAGTACACTGGTAAATGCAGGACACTAGGATCAGACAAGGAAAGACCTAGTGCATTTAAGGTTTTAATGGGACTTATTAGGCAGAACGTGACAAGAGAATGAGTGAGGCAGAGTTGAGGAGGAGAGAGATAGATATTGAAAGAAGAGACGCGAAGCTGATGAGGAGAGAGTCAGAGCTGAAAAGGAGGATAAATATTTGCATTGAACCTAATCTATACTATATATAAAAGTGTGAATGCTAGGTGGGTTCTTCCATTAATGCAATAATTAAATTTTTCATTAATGCATGTTAAATACAGTAATTAATAATATCTGATTCATTGAAAATTGTAACCACAACAGCTTAAATCTGTCTGTAATCGTTGGTTGAACCAACACTCGATTTGTGAAATTGCATTATAGAATCATAATCAAACTCTTAACTTGGGTTGGTTAATGGTCTTGTATTTTTTAATTGTAAACCCCGGTCGATTCTGACCCGTGAACCGTTGGTTCACGACAATAATCAGGTCTCCATTTAATTTTTTATTTATGTTTAAGTTTTCATTAATATTCATTTGTCCTTTGTACTAAAAAAAAAAACATATAATCAAACTCTTAACCTTAAGGATTGGTTAATGGTCTTGTACTTTTGAATTGTGAACCCCAGTCCATTATGACTCGTGAACCGTGGGTTCACGACAAATATCATGTCTCATTCCAATTTTTCATTTATGTTTAATTTTTCATTAATATTTATTTGTCATTTGTTCTAAAAATAAAAAAAATATAATAAACAATCAAGAGTAAATGAGATAACTCGAAATGAAAGTAATCACAAGATCGAAATGGTTCTAATTAAAAAGAACAAAAACATCACTACAAATATGATATTCAAGACGATGATAAATAATTACTGGAATAACCTAAGAAGAAATAGATATCGTAACATAACTATGACAGTTTATGTATATTAATATTAAATAAAATCACATTGTACTATTTCAATATATTTTAATATATACATAAATTAATAGAGACGTGCAACGCATATCACACCTTTCTAGTTGTAATAAAATGTTTGATTTATTTTTATTAAAAGAGTAATGAGTTAAAATAGTTATTTTTATTAAATAAAAATGAAATAATATCGTATTACACTAACAATTAAAAATGCACGGTAAAGAAAAAATATAACTATATGTTTGTCTATTTAAATTTATTGAAGTCAAAGGGCTAATTGTCGATTTTAATAGTAGAAATATATTGAAATGTTGAATCTTGTTTTGCGTTGCAACATGTGACTCTTAAATTGGCAATACATTAACAAACTTTTATTTTAAATTCAACATCAATTATGTTCGGTTATGATCAATATTCCTTCTCACAATACCAAAATATGACATATCAATGATCAATGAATATTTAAAAATTGCAGCTGATAATAGTAATGAAAGACATGAGATAAAGAAACAATAGTGACAACGAACAACTGATTGCAGAGTTGATCATTCGGACCTTTCAATTCATAGATGTAGATTTTGGACCTATGAATGTGATATTGCCGAAACTCATACATAAAAAAACAAAGTGAGTTAGACAAAAGAAAAGCAACTTGGATAAAAACAAGTGATTTCATAATTAAAAAAAAAAATTAATATCTAAAGATGATGGTTAAATATAAATTAAAGTTGTGATGATGAGAAACACTTGAAGAATTCAAGTCATGAAAGATATTGAGTTACGAATATTATAAAATTGCTAACATACATTTTTTTTTGAATATTAATTAATACATATTCTATTATATATATATGAGGCTATTTGACAAAACCCCCAATGAAATTTCATATTGTGACAAATCTAATTATTAATTCAAAATATGACACAGACTCATTCGATTCTAATTATCCAAAATACCCCTATTTACTATTACTGAAAATCAAAATAATAATTGGAGAGATATGCAAATCCCGCAAGCCTAAAGATTCAGAGAAATCTCTTCCATAATTAACGTTTAAGAATCTCGCTTCCACTACTTTCCCAGAAAATCCATCATTCCACTTCACCTTCACCGCCGAGATACTCCACCCACCAGTTGCCATGGACTTTCACCTTTACAATCACAAAGGACAAAATCCGCTCTACGCAATGGTAATAACTGGAAAGGGCGAAATTCACTCTGCGCAATAGTGAATTTAATAACTTAAAAGGGCAAAATCGACTCTGCATAGATTTAATAACTGGAAAGAGGATGAAATCCAGTCTAAGCAATAGTTGATTTGACATCGCCTTTATCGGCCACAACTCCCATGTGGGCGATAATTAGATTAATAATTATTGTGAATGGGAAGACTTTTAAAGCCAACATCAACCACTAAACTGAGGCTCTGACGCTCTGGCGATCCAAATCTTTTGCTATCAAGGGGATGAGCGGTGGTGAATAGAAGTGAGAAGTCAGAACATTATAGAAACCTTATTATTTTTTATTAATTATATACATTAAAGATTTACCCTATATAGGTCATTGCACTGCACATATCTAATGGGTTTTTTTGCAAATTTTCCCTATATATATTGAAAAAAAATTAACATGTCTCAATATATAAGTTAGAAATTTTAAATATATATATATATATATTATTTTCTTAAAAATGTGTCACGCACAATGTAAAAACAGTAAGTACATAGTAAAATTAATACGACACGTGCAACGCACGTGCACCTTGCTAGTGAAATAAAATGTCCAAAATTACGCCAATTCCCTCAAACTAAGAAATAAACTTTGGGAATGAATCCCATTGGTTTCTCTGAGATTTCATTTGATGACACTCGGACGAAATATATTATAAAAAAAAATTACAATAAATAAATGCAGGATATAACAGAGAGTCTTACGCGAAAAGAATAAACAGTCCAAAAAATTTGGTTATTTATTATGTTTTTTTTTATGTTTACGTATTTATGTCTAGGCCTACACTTACGAGCTGGAGAACAAGTTTCGCGGCTAGAGGAGGAGAATGAAAGGCTCAAGAGACAACATGTACGTTTCGCTTATGATATTCAACGTATCGGAATATTTGTTAATTTTTGGTAACTTAGTCTCATTACATATCTTTTTGCATGGTAAATTCGTGTATGTCTGGTTGGGAGGAGTTTAATTGTACGATTTTCTTTTCTTTTTTTTTTGACGGGAAAAGTATAATTATATGAGGCACTCATGGCCAGAAACGAAGGGAGGGTCACACCCTTCAAATAATCCAAATTCTCAAGCGAAGCAATATCGTGAGCTAGTTTAGTGGCATCACGCCTTACAAAAGAAAAGGAAATAGAAGAGAAGAGACAAGAGCGAGCTAAAACCGCCTCAATAATAGCGCCGAATGAAGTAAGTGAAGAACCTCGGCCATTAAGCGCATCGATCACTGGGAGACAATCACCCTTAATTTCAGGCCATCCGAAGCTTAACGCAATGAGAATAGCTTGCAAAACAGCCCGAGCTTCCCCCTCGGCAGGTAACACTCGGCCAAGGTGCCAAAAATTCTGCCACCACACACTTTGACCTTGTGAATCTTTAGCAACCATAGATGTGTAATAGTGATCATTACCTCGCGGAAAAGCTGCGTCAACGTTAACTTTAATCACCCCTATTGGTGATGGAGACAACAAGATGGTCTGGGGCCGCTTGTCGACGATGCTACGACTCAAACGAGCTTCATGACATGATTCCATGTACGTGCTACTCCATCGCACAATTTCCCCAAGTGCCCGATATTCATCACCATGCAACAACTTATTCCGACGATCGCAAATGCTCCAAAGAACCACTGCAGCCAGGTGAAACTGTTCTGCGGAAAGCTCTCGGGCCAATCTGCTCACCCAGCTCCAAATCCAGGGGTTCATGTCGCTAGTGGATAGAGAAATTGGTAAATGTTCCAACACTTGCCTAACTCCATGACAGTGAAAGAAAATATGCGGCAAGGAATCGGATTCTATTCCACAAATATGGCACAACGGGTCCGCCGAAACAATTCAACTTTACACGATAAAGCTTCCATGCATGCTCTCCATAAGAATACCCGGATTTTTTGTGGCACGTCGAGTTTCCAGAGCCATTTCCAGTTATAAGAGTGGGATCCACTGTTTGAGCCAACCAAGCCATCTCCAACCCGCAAACTATGGCGACTCATAATGTTGTGATAGTAACTTTTAACCGTAAAATTACCCAAATTCGAGAGACCCCATATAATTCGATCAGTCGTTCCCGCACCTCCAGTAGGAGTAGTAAGAATCCGTTGCTTGTCCACTGGCCAAAAAATATTATCTAGAACATCAATCTTCCACGAACCCGTATTTCTGTCAATAAGGTCCGCTACCGAATTACGGAAAGCCGAGTGCACGGGCCTTTGAGTGATAAGCTTCGGGCAATTTCCACGGGTCGCACCACACCGATGTACTCATTCCATCCCCAATTCGCATCCGAACACCTTCATTCAAATGGCCGCGGGCCTCAACAATGGCTTGCCATGTGACCGATGGGCGGTGGTCTACAACCGCAACCCAGAAATCCCCATTAGTAGTACCTAGCTCGCATAATTTTTGATAGTAAGAGCTGCGGGTTGGTAACAAGTCGCCAGCCTTGTTTCGCCAGCAGAGCGAGATTAAAACTCCGAAGATCGTGATATCCCATGCCCCCATCTTCCTTCGGTTTGCATAATTTCTTCCATGCAACCCAATGCGTTATTTTATCCATGCCATTCTCCCACCAAAAACAACACGTAATGGCTTCAATCTCCTGAACCAATCCAATCGGTAGTAAAAAGCAAGACATAACATACGATGGGATTGCCTGTAGAACCGCCTTGACTAGGATTTCTTTCCCCGCCTTAGAGATGTTCTAAGAATTCCATCCCTTTATTCGGTCCCATACCCTATCTCTCAAGTATTGGAAAACCTCCTTGCGCGATTTCCCCAAAGCCGCCGGAAGCCCTAAATATTTTTCATGACTCACCTCAACCTGGAAGCCCAAGATAGCATGTATAGATTCGTGGGTCTCCGGTGGTGTAGCTGGACATAAACTAATTGTCGATTTCTCCATGTTAATCACCTGGCCAGAAACATGTGCATATATATTGGAGCAGATTTTGTCGGATTGTCCCAACAATATCCTCGTTTGCTTGGCAAAAAATTAGTGTATCATCCACGAAACACAAACTCGAGACCATTGGAGCGGTCGGAGCTACTCGAAATCCTTGCAATCACCCGCTTTCTGTCGCTCGTTGCGCCATTGCTATAAGGGCCTCTATACAAAGAATGAAAAGATATGGCGAAAGGGGGTCGCCTTACCTAAGCCTCCGCGAAGGGACTATCGAATCACATTGCGACCCATTGAAAAAACACGCATAAGAAACCGTCAAAACACATAACATAATCAGATCAATTAATAGTTTATTTATCCAAAGTAAACCACTGCTTTAAACATCAAAGGCACTTTTGGTTTGGGGGCTTGGGCTGGATGGGACAACAAGTCCAACTTAATATGCAGTTTGGTTTGGTTGTTGGGTCGCCTCTTGGTACATGGGCCCACGTTTTTTATCAACGAATTGGTTGATTAATAGTCAGCCCAAAATCGACTTGATTAACTATCATCTCCATATCCCATCTTTTTTCTCCATATCAAATAACGAGTGAGCCCATAGTAATTACAACAATTACCAATATATTTCATATAAATAGTTATTTCCTTCTCTTTCCATTACAGCATAACCCTAGTCAAACGCAAGGAAATAAATCGTTCCTCGTATCTGTGTAAAATACAACTTCTTCTTCTTCACCATTATCTCAGTTGAACAACAAAATTCGTGTTTTAATGTTTTTTTTGGTTAGTTTGTGTACTGTATTCCGTTTATGGTAGGAATACGGCGACCGCCTGAAGACGTTGGGGGCAAGTCTCCTCCGTTGTGTACGGCTTGAGAGGTATTTGTTCGTTCTCCCTGTAAAACAAAAAGCTTATACTCTGTTGGATTCACGATTCTTCATTTTACAGCTCATTTATTTACGATTTGTTTTCTTAGATTTGTATTATTTTCACATATGTAAGAGCGAAACACCGTTGTAGGGATTCTAACAAAATAAACCCCCAACTTGAGATACAATTTGATTTTGGGATAATTTATTTTTATATAATTTATTCTTTATTTATTTGGTTTTGCGGGTTAATGGTAGTGTGAAGTGAAGTATATATTTGGCCCTATACAATAGCATTTTAGTGGATTTGCTTGGGAAATGTTTGAATATTTTTCTACATAAGGGCGCCTATAATTAGAAGAAAAAGGTGTTTATTTTTCTTTTTCAATTAGAATTATAATGTATTTGTGCATGTGTTACTTTGTTTCTTCCATATCAATATATCATCCCTTTGTTCTCGGACAATGGGTTGTTGAAAATTCCAATTTATTTTCTTAACTAAAATATTTGTATGAAATTTTGATGATTGCGAGAAGCTAACTTAGTTTACATGTACATATTCAATTAAAATACATATATGTATTTGGTTAAACAGGTTAATAGCGACCACATATTAATTTGCTAATAACCCGATTAGTTCATTTTCTTAATGATAGTATGTAGGCCTCTTAATTCATTAGTTTGGTGATTTAAGTTTTGCATTCACTTAATAGTTCATGTGTTTTATATGTACACATTTATAGGAGACGAAACAATAAAGGTGCTTTAGGGTGAATGGATTTTTGTTTTATGAAGAATGCCAATTTGTGTTTGAAGAGAAACAAGCTCTGCCGATTAACTTCGAGAGCTTAAAGGCTTAAATCCGGAGTATACATTGAAATAGATGATGATGAAGTTAGTGATAATGTAGATGACGTGGAAAAACACATGGACCAAGAAAAAAAATATAGCATCTCCGGATTACGGCGTCTGTTTGATTTATCTTCATGGCCAATTTCCAAATATTTCAAAATCGTCGTTAATGTCGACAATGCCAATGCCCACAACAACGTTAACAATGGGAATGCCAACACCAATGCCGATGTTGATGATGAAGATGGAAGTAGTGATGTTCGAGAGATGATCCAGTGTCTCTGATGGATCCGTTTTTTTCGGATTGAAGTGTTTAAATGAATTGTTGCATATGCTTGTAGACTTGTTGGTGTTTGAGAATTGAACGTCGTTTTGAATAAACTAGGTAACGTCTTTTAGTAAAGGACTAAGTTCCCGGTATGCAATTGAATATATGCATGTATGTGTTTTGATGACTTTTTTATTTTGTTGTTCTTAATCGAATTTATGTATGTACGTATTTGGATGAATTTTTCGTTTTTCGTAATTTGATTGTTAAGACTATATGTTCCATTATGAGAAATATAATTGGTGTAAGTATATGTATATGTCAAACTTTAACAAACTCAAATTTTGCAAACTAAAGTTTCAAATGATTTTGTTTGATGGATAATACATGTCTGAATTGTTGTAACAACAAAAAAATTGTAAAGAGAAATGAAAGAAGAGGGGTGATGGTGGTAGGTAAATTTTAAGGGCATTATAGACATTCCACTTTTAATCTCGTTGAATCAAGTGAACAAAACAAAAGAATGCTAATTGTCTGACTATCAATTCCAAGTAATCCAACAAACCCAAACACGTGATTAGTGTTACTCAGGATCATATCAATCCCAAATTGTCCCATCCCACCCTATCTATCCAAACCATCCAACCAAAAAGGCCCCAAGTGTATCGACTATATCGGATATCACTATAACTTATAAAGCCATGATATATAACATTTACGATCCTTCTATTTCTTATTTATTTTTACTGTTTTATCAATTGTATTCTCAATCCGTTCCGTCTAATATCGTGCATAACATAACAACAATGCTGGTGAAAATCTGTTCAAATTTTAGCGGGGAATGAGATGGAACGGGCAACTGCTATTGAATGTCATTTTCTACCTCTCGATTTTTTTTTTTAATTTTAAAAATCGTCTAATTATTGAGAAAATGAAAAGTATGTGATAATCTAGCTCCTTAAGAACTCTCTTTATTCTTACTCATACTTAGTTTATTCTTACTACTGTTGAACCAAACTTGAGAAACTTCATTGTCTATATTGACCAATTTTTCGATTTATATACTGCCATTATTTAATTTCTTTTTCTCCTTGATAGAAAATCTGAACCAGACCCAGTTTACTTCGACAAATGCTGTCTCATTAGGTAATAAGTAATATTAGATATGCAAAGTATGTGGAATTTGTGCACTGAGTTAACGGTGTCAATTGAATTAGACATGTTTTTGTCGTCAAAATGTATTCAAGAAAACATAATCTTTTCATCGCCGATGAAATAAACGTCTTTTTACAGTAAAAATCCGGTTCTTTTTATCTTTTCAATCACTATTACACAAATTTGTATGAATATTTTTGTATAGATATAATGTGTATAATACAAGGAAATGGATATTTAATTGTGCATGCAGGAATGGGAGAAGGTGTTGCCGAGTAGACCACCACCAGAGCCGAAGTATCAACTTCGTAGAACGAGCTCATCCCCTATACGAGGATCGTGTAGGTTTTTTTTTAAGTTAAGATTAGCCAGTGTTAGTTTTATTTTTATTTTTTATTTCCCCTTCGACTATTTAACTTTTTACTATATGTTTGGTGAAGTGGTTTTATGTACATTTTTATAGTACTAACCAACATGGAATTGTATGGAAACTATTTATGGTGATTTAGGTGATAGTTGCCATTAAATTTTTCTAGCTTATCTTTTTGTTTATGTTGTTCTTCGAACCTAATTAATCCGATGAACAGACTATCTATATAATCGGTGGTATCCGGTAATCCGTGAATTCGAATTGGTATATATATATATATATATATATATATATATATATATATATATATATATATATATATATATATATATATATATATATATATATATATATTATACTTGCCACTTAGAGTGAAATTTATAAAATTAATTCATTAGGATAAAATTTACTAGTGCACAATGTAAGACATTAGATAACAAGATAAGAAGAAATTGATTTCACCTTTTTATCTTGATGATAAGTTGGAGTTCATCAACAAGATTTGTACATGATTAATGCACATTATATTATATTGTTGTCTTCCCAAAAAACAGCTATAAAACATGCAATATTATAACAAACATTTGTATATATTATCACTCATCAGAAAAGAAAATGGACAAGAAACTTCAGATGGTCACCTTACTGCAGTTACTATTATTCGTCTCTGGTACTTTGGACTCTCTCTCTCTCTCTCTCTCTCTCTCTCTCTCTCTCTCTCTCTCTCTCTCTCTCTCTCTCTCTCTCTCTCTCTCGGTAATATTATGGTTGGATGATTGAAATATATATATGTAGGAGTAGTAATTGATGTGGAGGGCAAACAAAATTGCGATCGGGCAACGGCATCAAAGTGTTTTCCAAAGGAGACATGCTGAAGAATTTAAGATAACTTCATATGGGGAATACTTAACTGTTTTATTATATCGATGTATTACATAATACAAGATTCATATAGAGGAGAAGAAACTAATCCAGGAGAGAATCAAGCATAATCGTATAAACAACCTAATCTATCATAACTAAACAAGGAAGGATATACATGTCTATTTATGGTGTGTATATACAGAATATTCTTCAATACTCCCCCACAAGCGGGATCTAAACGATTGATGGATCCAAGCTTGGCCAAGAGTCGATGAAACTGAGAAGATGGCATAACTTTGGTGAATATATCTGCAAGTTGGTCACCCGTCCGTACATAATGTGTTTGTATAACCTTAGACTGAACTTGCTTACGAATGTAGTGGCAATCCACTTCAATATGCTTTGTTGTTTCATGGAACACCGGGTTAGCCGCTATATGCATAGCAACCTGGTTGTCACAAAAAAGGATCATAGGAATGGGTAACGAGTAACCAAGATCAGTAAGAAGACTTTTAAGCCACACAAGCTCACAAGCTGCTGTTGCCATTGCACAATATTCAGCTTCCGCGCTCGAACAAGCTACCACATGTTTTTTGCTTTTCAAGGAAACTAAATTACCACCAACAAACATACAATAGCTAGTAGTGGATGGACAATCAAGTGTGTTTCCAGCCCAATCGGAGTCGGTATAACCCATAATGCGAGTATGATCGTTCTTAATCATTATTATTCCACGACCAATAGTTCCCTTCAAATATCGCAAAATCCGTTCCACCATACTTAGGTGATAAAGGGTTGGGGCATGCATATGTTGACTAACGAGGCTTATAGCGAAAGAAATATCGGGCCGAGTGATAGTTAAATACATAAGTTTGCCTACGAGCTCTTGATAATATTTAGGAGAATCAAGAGTTTTTCCCATAGAACCAAGTTTCTATTTACTATCCAAAGGATTTGATGCAGTTTTTGTAGATAACATACCGGCATCTTGAAGCAAGTCCATAGTGTATTTACGTTGATTAAGGAAGAGACCTTTGCTAGAAGTCGCCATTTCGATACCAAGAAATTATTTCAAGGGCCAAGATCTTTAATAGGAAATTTATGCTGAAGGTGCTTCTTTAATCGTGAAATTGAATCGGCATTAGTTCCAGTGATAATGAGATCATCCACATAAATCAGCACCATGAGTTTTTCACCGTTCCCAATACGGACATAGTGAGATGAATCGGCTGTACTACATGAAAAACCGAATTCTTCAAGGGCAGAGCTTAATTTCGCATGCCACGCACGAGGACTTTGTTTCAAGCCGTAGATGGATTTGTGAAGTTTGCACACTAACCCAGGATTACAACTAAGAGGATGGCCTGGGGGTAACTTCATAAATACTTCTTCTTCAAGATCACCATGTATAAAGGCATTTTTCACGTCCATTTGAGATAATAAAAGCCATCCATTGTTAACAACAACCGATAAGAGAACTTTAACTGTTTTCATCTTGGCAACCGGTGCGAAAGTCTCTTTATAGTCGATGCCAAATTTTTTAGTATAGCCTTTAGTACGTCAGAGTTGAACTTTGTTTTGAAAACCCATCGACTACCAACTACATGTTTCCCTTTAGGAAGAGGTACTATACTCCATGTATTATTTTCAGCAAAAGATGTTAATTCCTCTTCCATAGCCTGATTCCACACATCTTCAGAATGTGCTTCTTCAAAAGTTTGTGGTTCTCGAACATTTGAGATTGCTGTAAGAAACGCTCTGTGCGAAGATGATATTCTGTGATAAGTGAGAAAATCAGTAACGGAATACCTGACCAAGTGTGCCACATAATCTTGCAACTTTCTTGGAGGTTGACGTTCTCGAGGTGGATTACGTCGATGAGCTAGAGCCTGGTTATAGGTATCTTTCAATTCTTGTTCGTTTGAATTAGCAGGAGCTTCTTGAGAAATACCAGATGATGGCTGCTCAACAGGGACTTGGCAAGGAGTATCTTGTTCGATATGTATACTGGTAGGCTGCTCAAAACGTGACTCAATACTTGGTAACGGAAATAATTTTGTCAATCGTTCTCCCTCATTAGAAGTGGTAAAGAATGGTTCGGTTTCGATAAATCTAACATCTCTATTTACATAGAGCCTTTTTGTGATTGTATCGTAATATTTGTATCCTTTCTTTGTTTATGAATATCCCAAGAATAAGCATTTACCTGCCCCAATCCGGCCTTTTTCCCTGCAATAGTTCAAGAGGAGATTGAAAATCCAACACTCGACTAGGAAGTCGATTGATAGATAAGTGGCAATAAGAATTGCATAAGACCAAAAAGACTTCGGAACATTCATTTGAAACATTATAGCCTGAGTTTTTTCTAGCAAATCTCGATTTTTACGCTCGGCAACCCCGTTTTGTTGAGGTGTGCTAACACAACTCGTCTGGTGAATAATTCCATTTGAAATTAGATAATTTTTCATACTATGAGATATATATTTTGTGCCATTGTCAGATCGAAGAATTTTTAAATGAGCTGAAAATTGAGAAATAACCAACGTGTGAAATCCTTGAAACAACCAAAAACTTCACCCTTTGATTTCAACAAAATATTTGAAACCATCTATTGAAAAGGAAGAAGGCCCCCATACATCTGAGTGAACAAGTTCAAAAGCTTTACTCGTCTTTGAAACTGATAAATTGAAAAGGAGCCTAGCAGACTTGGAGTAAAAACAAGTTTCACATTTTGTAGTTCCTTTACGCAAATTTGGATTTATTTTTGAAAAATTTGACTCCGACAGATGACCTAGACGACGATGCCAAAGTATGTATTTATTGATTGGAGATACAATAACTTGACAGCTATTTGGAGATGGAGGACCTGGAAAATAATAAAGTCCTTGCAATTGGAACCCTTCACTAATCTTCTTCTTGGTGGTAAGGTCCTGAAGTATCACCTTATAAGGAGTAAATAAAACCGAACAATTAAGAGACAATGTTAATTGCTTAACAGAAAGCAGTTGAAATGGAAACGAAGGGACATATGGGTTGATTTTTCCCTTACCCTTAACAGGTGCACCTTTCCCATTTGCTACAGAAACAAAAGATGGCGTAGAGAAAGGAATAAAATTACGAATATTTGTTAATTTGTTTGACATGTGATCTGTGGCACTAGAATCGATAACCCATAAATCATGTGAATTACTAATTTCTAATGCAGTTATAAGGGCAATCAGAATACTTTGACTGTTTTCTGCAAATTTACTAAGAAGTGCACTCAGATCATTGTGAGTTTGTATGTCTGCCCCGTGTTGGTTGCCTCCTTGACCATGCATTTCTTGCAAAAAACTAGCAAAATTATTTAACAAGGAAAGATGGGAAGAAACTGATTCACCAGTATGTGCAGCTACGTGTGCCTTATGATGGTTGGCCCTCTTTTTTTCTCCTCCCATTTTATCTTTTGGAAATTTCGGCTTCATATCTGGATGAAGACTCCAACAACGATCCATAGAGTGTCCAATAGCATTGCAATATTCACATTTCAAATATGGGCGTTTGCCTTTGTACGGCCTCTTTTCACATGATTGATGAGCAACATATGCACGAACATCGGGCGTATTGGGAGTAGTATCGCGGGTAATAACTTTTCGGCGAACTTCTTCACGTTGAATTCTTGCACAAACACCTTTTAAGGATGGAAGTTCTGCATTCATTAAAATATGGCACCTTAGATCCTCATATTCAGGGCCAAGGCTGACTAATAATTGGAAAACCTGATCTTCTTCAGTCTGTTTCTTCAAGACGGCCGGATCAGTTGTTAAGGGTCGATAAAGATCTAACTCATTCCACAAGACTTTTAGGGTGCATAATAAACTGATGAACGGCTTTTCATCTTGATGAGTATTAGCAATATCTTAGCTTGTTGAATCAAAAAAGTCCGGGCAGAGTTGTTTTGATTTCAATACATTTCACGAACAGCTTCCCATAGGTCGAAAGAGGACTCAGAATAACTAAAAATTTCAGCAAGATGACGCTCCATTGAGTTGAGAATTAAGGACATAACCATTTGATCCTTTTGCAGCCAAATATCATATTCTGGTGACTTTGGATCTGGTGTTTTTTCTTTGCCATTGATAAATCCCAATCTTGATCTACCACCAAGAGCAATAGTTATAGCTCTCGACCATGGTAGTAAATTGAATTCGTTTAACAACGTAGCGGTCCATTTTTTAGAAGTGCTGATGACATCATTATCAACACCGGGATTGAATGAGGTGGTAGCAACCACTTTTGACATTTTTTTTGTATCAGTTATTTCTTCTCCAGACATGCTCAGAGAAAGAAAAAAAAAATTGCAGGATTCTACTGCTCTGGTACCATGAAGAATTTAAGATAACCTCATATGGAGAATACTTAACTGTTTCATTATATCGATGTATTACATACTACAAGATTTATATAGAGGAGAAGAAACTAATCCAGGAGAGAATCAAGCATTATCGTATAAACAACCTAATCTATCATAACTAAACAAGGAAGGATATAGAAGTCAATATTCTTCAATACATGCGACCCACGTATTTGTGCCATCCTATGCCGTGGCTATGAAGATTATGAATGTGATCCCAGATGTCTTTGTTGGTCGGGTTGCCGCAACTCCACCACCACCACCACCGCACCACCACACTCACTCATCACCATCCACCACCACCTCTTCTCTCATCCAGCTTTCAACGTCGTATTTGTATGTAACTAATCCATGCATTACATTATTATTGTGAAACTATATATATATATATATATATATATATATATATATATATATATATATATATATATATATATATGTCCTGTTTGATATTTGCAGAAACTTGTGCCAATTAAATAATAAATATCTCTTGTTCATCTGCTATTATCTACAGTACTTTGCCTTGTTTACAATATAAACAGTAAAGGAAAACAAAGTCTGATATAAAACGGAATAAATAATCAGATCGATCAATTAATAAGGAACACTGAAATAGATCAACTAATAAGGAACACTAAAATAATATAATGTATTATTAATAACAAACATTATACATGTTCTCATCATATTAATGTTAAATTACGCGATAATTATTACGAACCAGTAGACTATTATCTAAAGAAAGCTTATAATTACATGAAATGAATGTAGTAGTAGTGGTTCTATCTAGTAATTACTTGCATAGTAGAGAAGTAGTTATTGCTGATCAGTCCTCAAGCACACGATCTTCCGATGTTTCACCAATTTCAGCCCGACCATGGGATGCTTTGCGAAGGAAAACAGCATCCGCGTTTTTGCTGCTACAGTAAAGACACGGATGCTGCGGATCTTTCTTCCTGTTACCCAAAATACCCCTGGCGGACCCTGATAACCGATTTCTTGTTTGTAATTGGGCAAGGTGCCCCTTTAGAATTGCTACAACAGTTTTAGTAAAAGCACCACCTACAGGACCATTTTTATCTTCCGGATCTTCAAGGGTTTCCTCACTAGGTTCACCGCCGCTCAGTAGAATTCCCTGGTTGGTTTTCAACGGCTTTGGATGCTGATCTGGACGCAGCCTGAACATGATGCTGGCTTCCGATCCGAACAATTCGACCAGGTGTGCTCCAATGTCCGGATTGTTTAGCCCTGTCATGGCCGACAAGTTTGCCATGTAGGACTCGTAAGGAATCATTTTAGGTTTATTCTTACAACACATGTCTGATTTTTAGAGGCCGAACATACACTACAAAAAAAAATATTTTTAGTGACAACACCTATTTTTCACATAGTTAGGCAAAAAGTGTTGTCACTATGCTTGTCACTAGCGGGGTGTCGCTAATGCTCTATAGTGATAATAAATAAGAATTAAGTGACAACAAAAAGAGTTATTAGTGACAATAAAAAAATGTTGTCACTTAATGTGTGCATTAAGTGACAACTTTTGTATTTGTCATAATTGAGGTGTCGTTAATGCAAGTTTTTCTTGTAGTGATAGTACGGTTGCCCGACCTACACCGGTTCATTGTCAATGAGTCCACCGCTGAAGCGCGAGTCAGCCATTATAGTCAACAGTCGCCTTTATTGGAGCTTATTGCATTTAGTACCCTTGTGAAAATCGCAACTGTGCAAAACCTTACACAACTTGCAAAATGGCGTCAAATGACAATATAATGGTAGTTTACGAGCAAGGAGAACCCATTAAGGTATGTATTCATGTATTTTTTGAGCTAAAACATCGATTTTGATTTTTTTTTTTTTTTTAAATTCGCCATCAATTTTCGACATATACAGGTCGAAAATGTGCTTATTTTTCGACATGTATGTGTCGAAAATTGATGGCAATTGATATTTTATTCATTTTCGACACTTAAGTGTCGAATTTTACTACATTTTTCGACACCTAAGTGTCGAAAATGACCCATATTTTCGACACTTAAGTGTCGAATTTGCCCATATTTTCGACACTTATGTGTCGAAAATTGAGGTCATTTTCGACACTTAAATGTCGATTTTGTGCCTGTTGCAAATTTACTTGTCTTATATTTTCTTCACTTTTGTGTAGATCGATTGCACCCATTCATTTACCACGTCAGAAAAATTCCCAACAAAAGAAGCTTTATTGGCATGGGTTTGTGAAGTATGTAAAAGAATTGGAATGGTGTTAATGATTGCGGGTCCGAGTGACGGGGATAGAGGACATAGGACACCGTATGTGATTGTTCGTTGTGAGCGTGGGGGCCATTATGTTGGCAAGAAGGTACCAGGTGAAGATGATCAAAATGTTGTCACGCGAGAGAGTTTCGAGATTATTACTATATCAGACAATGGTGATAGTTCTCCGAGCAAAACTATGTAAAGTTACTGGTGCTAGTTTCAATGTTATTAAGTGTTGTGTTTTATTTTTCAGTCTGTTTCAATTTTATTTTTTTGATAAATTGCAATTTTTCTTTTTACTTGAAATTAACCCCAAATATATTGCAATGTAACATAAAAAACATATTCTAAGTGTTTTTGGACAAAAAAAATTAAAATTTCAAATTATCGAAAAAAAAAATTGAAACAACCTTGTTTCGACAGCTACCTATCGAATTTAGGCTGTTTCAATTTTATTTTTTTTCGATATAAATTGCAAATTTTCTTTTTTTTTTTTTGTGAAATTAACCCCAAATATATTGCAATGTAACATAAAAAACATATTCTAAGTGTTTTTGGACAAAAACAATTAAAATTTCAAATTATCGAAAATTTTTTTTGAAACAACCTTGTTTCGACAGCTAGCCTCTCCAGACTTCTTCTTGGTTGTGGTCTTTTTCTTGGTCGTGATTGCCTTGCCCTTGCCCTTATCGGATAATTCCTTCCTCTTCTTACGGTTTGAGACAGTCGAAGGTATACGAGGTGCACGTAGTTCTTCCACTGCAAAATAACACACAAATAAAAATAAATCTATATTATATATAAAACTAAGATACACAATCAAAGTTTTCTAATTGAGGAGATTGAGTTCATAATGTTTTATAAATTTCAAAATAACCCCACTTACCATATTCACCCATATTACTAATGAATTAATTTCACATTATTAGTTTTTATTTTTTTATATCTCCTACATGTCAAAATGGTGTCTTTTTATTGGTTATTGATTTTCCTTTTTAATCCATTGCATCATATTAAAAAAACGTAAATATATAAATGGACATTCCACTTAATTTGGGTTAATTAAATTTTATGCACAATATTATATTAATTGCCAAAAAAACCCAATTTTCAAATTTCATCTATCCTACATGGCAAAATAGTGTCCTTTTATTAGTTAACGAATTTTTTTTTATTATAATATTTTCATTAAAAAAATCGTGGGACTGAAATGCAATTATGTTCCACCACATATATCACATATTATTATTAATTTCAAAATAACCCAACTTACCATATTCACCCATATTACTAATTAATTAATTTCACAACAATAATTTTTAAATATTATCTCTCCTACATGTCAAAATGGTGTCTTTTTATTGGTTATTGATTTTCCTTTTGGGTCCATTGCATCATATTAAAAAACGTAAATATATAAATGGACATTCCACTTAATTTCTGTTAATTAAATTTTATGCACAATATTATATTAATTGCCAAAAAAACCCAATTTTCAAATGTCATCTATCCTACGTGGCAAAATAGTGTCTTTTTATTGGTAAAATAGTTTTTTTTTTATTATAATATTTTCATTAAAAAAATCGTGGGACTGAAATGCAATTATGTTCCACCACATATATCACATATTATTATTAATTTCAAAATAACCCAACTTACCATATTCACCCATATTACTAATTAATTAATTTCACAACAATAATTTTTAAATATTATCTCTCCTACATGTCAAAATGGTGTCTTTTTATTGGTTATTGATTTTCCTTTTGGGTCCATTGCAGGTTCCTTCGATGCTACACCCGGTGAAAAACACCGGGTGGGTCTTCTGCTGCCACGTGTTCTTTTTTTCATTTTTCTAAAACCCCTAAAGGTAAACCCTAGCGTGGAATCTATTATAAAATATAAAAAAGAGACACGTGACAGCAGAAGACCCACCCGGTATTTTTCACCGGGTGTAGCATCGAACAAATCGTCCATTGCATCATATTAAAAAACGTAAATATATAAATGGACATTCTACTTAATTTTTGTTAATTAAATTTTATGCACAATATTATATTAATTGCCAAAAAAACCCAATTTTCAAATGTCATCTATCCTACGTGGCAAAATAGTGTCTTTTTATTGGTAAAATAGTTTTTTTTTTTTATTATAATATTTTCATTAAAAAAATCGTGGAACTGAAATGCAATTATGTTCCACCACATATATCACATATTATTAGTAATTTCAAAATAACCCAACTTACCATATTCACCCATATTACTAATTAATTAATTTCACAACAATAATTTTTAAATATTATCTCTCCTACATGTCAAAATGGTGTCTTTTTATTGGTTATTGATTTTCCTTTTGGGTCCATTGCATCATATTAAAAAACGTAAATATATAAATGGACATTCCACTTAATTTCCGTTAATTAAATTTTATGCACAATATTATATTAATTGCCAAAAAAACCCAATTTTCAAATGTCATCTATCCTACGTGGCAAAATAGTGTCTTTTTATTGGTAAAATAGTTTTTTTTTTATTATAATATTTTCATTAAAAAAATCGTGGGACTGAAATGCAATTATGTTCCACCACATATATCACAAATTATTATTAATTTCAAAATAACAAAACTTACCATAGTCAACCATAGTATTAATGAATTAATTTCACAATAAATTTTATCATCAATTTATATTAATTACTTTTTTTGTTACCTTTTTTATATTCCCTAACTCTACTATAAATTAACATTCAACATGATGTACATTCTTCAACTTTTCCACATACTTTTTTTTTTCTGTTTCGGAGATATGGAGAGAATTCTTGAAAAAGAATTGCATTGGTATCACCTACATGCAATGGTATATTCATCATAGTCTCTTTTTTAGCGTAACAATGAATTATTGCTTTATTTTGTATCTGATTTCTTCATTCAATTTTATATGTAGCCTTTAAAGAATGCTTTTGTTGAAGCTTCTCGGTTGACCGGATTGTCTACTATCAATATTCGATACGAGGAGGGAAATTATTTTCAAGTTGCGGTATCTTCGCGCCAAAAACATGGAAAAATGTATATGTTGTTGACTAAGGGTTGGACAGAGTTTTGTTACGCACATAACATGGTTTGCGGCCACACGTATTCTTTTTTTTTTAACCAATGGGATGATGTACTTGAGGTGTGGCACGACCCAGCCTTTCCAACGATATGATATGTCTTCGCCCTCATTAAAGTTTTATTATTAATAATATGAGTTGCATTGATTTATAAATAATTTCCATTTCTTTTAGTGTTTTATTTATCATGTTGAAAGAGCATTGTATACCATTAACATAATTGTGCGCATCCACTTGAAAACGAATATCCATAAAATAATTAAATAAATATGTAGAAACGATACAACAATTATAATATATTACAAAAATAGTCACAATATATATATATATATATATATATATATATATATATATATATAAAATGAAGGTTGGGAAAACGTACTCTTTTCAGTGCAATATCTCATAGTATAAACTACTGCATTAAACAATATGGAAACCAACTCTTGATTTCGTGATTTAACCATTGAGCTAGAATGTCGTAATATATTATAAGCTCTTCTAATTTAATTTAAAATTATGCATTCATAATTGTACAAATATAAAACTTATAATATAATATAATAGCAATACCATAATTAACCTTTGTTTATTCATAGTATAAACTTATAATATAATATTATTTTATCATATAGTAGTATTTTATAATGGCTAATATAATTGAGATGATTATCTATATTAGCAGCTAATTGAAAAAAATAAAAAATAAAATCAATGTTTATACGTGTATGTCAATTACGGGATTGCAATTAAGTCCAATTCACAATTAATGAAAACAAACACTCTTATTAAATACGTATATGTATACTCCTACATTAATGCCTAAGTTAGAGTAAATGTGAATAATGTCACTTTTAAATATTCCATTTGTTTTCCAACTAATCCCTAAATTATAGTACTTGTGGATATTATATTAAGGGAAAAAAATATATACTCTCGGTTATATATATATATATATGCATATAAATAAATGACTAATCCTAATTTATGTATTTTATTTATAGGAAATTCCTTAATTCTACTTAATTACATGCAATATGAATATTTATTAACTATAAATTACTCTAATTTCGGTACATATAATTGTATTTTATTTACTATAATTACGGAACTAAAATTTAGGAATTATAATATCATTTACTATAGGAATCATTTACTATGATTTAGGAATTATTAACTATCATCATATTATATATACACGGTTCATTTCATTGTTTATTCTAAACTGCAGGATAATATTGTTCTCTCGATACTTCATTAGCCGACCATCGTTCTCTTTTTGTGAATCGTGAGTATAATATCATTTTAGAATAATCTTTTACCTTTTTTTTAATTTTTTTCTTTCACGATACCCGAGCATATGAATTAATGTAACTTTATCATTTAGATTATATATTATACTTTATGCATATTTTGGAATCTATATAATTCAAGAGTTGTTATCGTATATTCATCTTTTATTGTTTGATTTAATTCACTAACAAATTTTTGATTACGTGTATAAAACACATATAGATGTCAAGGCAAGTAGATCTCATCAGAAACTTGGGAGGTGAAAAAAAGTCATGGAATCTCAAAATCCGTGTTTTGCACATTTGTAAACAGCCAAATTATTTTAAGAAAGATCTTCAAGACATGGAGATGATATTCATTGATGAACATGTGATTATTTTATTTTAATACGTCAAATATGATTGTTAGGAAATTATATTTTTCACATTTGTTTTTTCATACCACAAAATTCATCACCACCAAAAAAAATCCAGTTAGAGAGAGAGAGAGAGAGAGAGAGAGAGAGAGAGAGAGAGAGAGAGAGAGAGAGAGAGAGAGAGGGGAGGGGAGGGAGTATTTTTTTATTCTTGGTTTCTCTTTTTAGTTTTTCTGTTTTTTTCTTCTGATAATTATATTGAAATTCATATTTCGGTGTAAATTTTTTTTCTCGACAAAATAGATCATTATGATTTATTTGTTTCGATGCACATGATAATTATTTGCTCCAAATTAACTTTGCATTATATTATTTGTTATTTTTACATAAGTATATATCGCTAACATTTTTTTAATGATCTGTAGATATGGACGTTGTTAAGTCATGTATTTTACTCGACTGATATCGGATATGGAAAAGTTCTATGAATTTGCAAAAAGTGCGACTACATCTTGAAAGTTCAAAAATCAAAGGTTATATTCATATTTTGTTTTGTCATATTTTCTATAACTAATGTGTAATTAATAATATGTTGTTAATTGATCAATTTCCGTGTAGCACATATCCAAGCAATTTGGAGATGTTGCTGGATACATTGGCAAAAAAAAAAAAATCTTTGAGATTTATTCGTGGAAAAATCACGCAATTTTTGTTTATCCCAACAAAAACGTCATTGAAGTGCATTGTGCAAGTCCAGAAGAAGATTTACTCCTTAAATTTTTTTTTTTGTTTCATTGAAATTTTTGTTAGAATTTTCTTTTGATGAAATTTGTTTAATGTTGGGAGTTTAATAGCGTTAGGACATTCTAATTTATAATTTATTTTATGTTTTAATCTTGCTCTTGATTATTATAATTAAATTGATTATTTATACATACATTAAAAAATAGTAGTATATTTCTACGTTACAAAATTTTGTAAAATGAGATTCTTTTAAAATCAATATATACTATTTTTTAAGAATTTATTTTTGACTCACACACACACTAAATTAAAAAAAAACTTCATACATATTTATTGCTAAAAATTTTAATATAAAATTTAAGAAATATATTAGTCAACATTCATAGAAACGAGATTGATTTAAAATCATTACATAATAAATTCTTTTCCGGTAGATAAATATTATATTTTTCAATGCCATATTGCCCTTTTTTTGTTTTTTCTTTATAATAATTTGACTTTTTGCTGTTATAATATAGATATTAACAAGATATAGTAATTAGTAATTTTCAATATTTTCGCTATTTTATAACTGTTTTTATATCGAATGTTTGCTATTATATAATAATGTGACTTATTTTTTATATAATACAATAATTATACTATTCACTATTTGCCATTGAATGTATAAAATGTGTATCACCATTTATAATGATGCAAACTAGAATAATGACATACTTCTTGGTCATGAGGTATTTCATGAAAGCTAATAAATTGGTATTAATGCAAATTATCGTTATACTAATATGTTACATAATTCATAGAAATTTTGATAGCAATTGTCATAAAAAACAAAGATTTTGTTTACATTATTATGATAATATTTATATTTATTTTGAATCACAAATAAAAATATGTTTAGTAAAATATAAGTAGCTTTTTTAATCCTTATTTTTTTTATCCATTTTTTTAATCCTTATAAAAGTTTGTCAAATTTTAATAGTATTTCGAACGTATACATTCTAATAGCATCACCGGTTTACATATATCTTACTTTGTTAAACAATGGAAATGAATTAAACAAATAAATGTAAACTTTGTTAAGATTTTGTTTTAAATGATTTGTTATGGGTTAAAAGATTGGGTTTTTTGTTTCAATATAGTTGAATAAATTTTTATATTTGCAGTCATATATAACAATTTTTTTAATTGTATATGTTTTTGTAGATATGATCAAGACGGACAACTTATATATTGGCAATCAAATGTTTACTACCCAGAAATATGTGTACTTTCGGTTATGTTTACAATTCCGTTTCAATTTTTTGTACACCAATTTCATACAATGTGTCTTCTTTTTAATTTTTTTACTTTCTCATATTTTAGTTTGTGTACAATCAGCGATACATGCGAAGCAATTTATTTATTATTTTTTTCGATATGAAAATACCCCATTATTTATTTGTGGCAAATTTATTTATATGCCAAATTCCTTTGTTTTGAATATTTTTCGTTTCGTATTTCATGGTGTTGATTTGGTTAATCAAACAATAATTATTCAAAATATTGTTGTTGGTTTGATAATGATATTGGTATTGGTATTGGTAATACTGGTATTGGTATTATTATTAATATTAATATTATTATTAGTATTAGTATGAGTATTAGTATAAGTATGAGTATGAGTATAAGTATAAGTATAAGTATTATTATTAGTATGATTGGGATTAGTATTAAGATTATGATCAAAATTAATATTAATATTAATATCATGATTAAGATTGGAATTGTGATTAGTATTAATATTAGTATTATAATTAGGTCAGTATTACCATTAGTATTCCTATTTGTATTTGTATTAGTATTATGATCAGGATTATGAATAGAGTCATCATTACAATTAGTATTAAGATTAGAATTAATATTAATATGAGTTATAATATTAGTAATGGTATGAGCAATAGTAATATTGTAATGGTAATAATATTAGTATAAGTATTACTATTAAGTATTAGAATTATTATCAATATTAGGATTAATATTAGTATCAGTATCAGTATTAGTATTAGTTTTAGTATTAATATTAGTATTATATTGATATTAATATAAACAATAGTATAATTAGTATTAATATTTTTAGTATTAGTACAAATATTTGAGTTAGTGTTAGTGCTACTGTTAGTGTTAGTGTTAGTATTAGTAGTAGTAGTATAATTAATATTTGTATATGATTAGAATTAAGTGTAATATTATAATTAACACTAGCATTAGGATTAGGATTACGGTTTTGATAATAATAAGGATTTGCATTAGGATTAAGAGTATGATTAACATTAGTATTATCATTAGCATTAGTATATTACGATTAATATGGAAATTAGGATTAGTAGTAGGATTACGATTAATATTAGAATACTAACATAAATATATTCTGATTAACGTTAGCATATTAGGATAATCATTAGTATATTAGGATTAACACTGGAATTATGATTAGTATTAGTAATAGAATTATAATTAGGATTAAAATTAGAAGTCATATTAGTATTAGTATTCCTATCTGGATTAAGATTGATATTAGGATTAAGATTATGATTAGTATTAGAATTAGAATTAGCATCAACATTAGGATTACGATTAGGATTAATATTAGCATTAGTATTTGGATTATGATTAGAATTAGAATTAACATTAAAATTAGGATTAGTATTAGAATTAATATTAGTATTAGCATTAACATTATCATTAGCATATTTAGATTATCATCAACATTAGGATTATGTTTATGATTAGCATAAGCATTAGCAGTAGAATTGGAATTACGATCAACATTAGTATATCAGCGCCTTAATTCCACTTTGCACCCTTGAAATTGAGCCTTTTGGCACTTTGCACCCTTGAAAAACAATAATAGCACTTTGCACTCTCAAAACACAATAAATTATTCACAATGCACCCTGAACTGAATAATGAACGAATTTTTTTTTATTGTTTTCTTTTTATCAGGGATGCTTCAACCTCCAACCTAATTTCGAGCGCAAAAAGTGCGGGAAAAAAAAACACCTGATTATAGGAAAAAACTATATTTTCTTACAAAATAAACTAAAATAAAATTTTATCACTAAATTATTCGATTGATGGATTTTTTTATTGTAACTGGTGGAAATATGAAGTAAAAATATTTGGAAAAAAAATATGATTTTCAGATAACTTGATAACGAAATAGATGAAGGATTCTTTTTTTTCCTAAAATATTTTATTGGGATAAAAAATATAATTTTTAAATAAGTTGATGAGATGTATTTTTATTTATGCACTTTATAGTTTCAAAATGATTGATGAATAAAAAAAAATTATTTGACATTTGTCATCCTAAAAACTACCACTAAAAATATTAAATTACATTTATTAGCTTTAAACATTCATTTGGGATGCATTATGCATGATTTATTATGTTTTGGGGTGCAAAGTACTATTAATTTATTTCGAGGGTGCAAAGTGCCAAAATGGCATATTTCAAGGGTGCAAAGTGGGATTAAGCCGCATATTAGCATTAGCATATTAGAATTAAAATTATAATTAGAATTAGCATTATCATATAAGTATTAATATTAGTATTAGTATTAGTGTTAGCATTAGGATTAACATTAGCATTAGGTACATTAGGATTTTACTATTAGTATGAATATTAGTATTATGATTAGCATTATGACTAGAATTAGTAGAATTAGTATTAATATTAGCATTATAATTAGAATTAGGATTCGGATTAGGATTAGCATTAACATTAGCATAATATAATTAGTATTAAGATTAGCGTTAGAATTAGCATATGTGTATTTTTAGGATAAGAACTATGATTAGTATTATTATTATGAATAGAATTAGCATTAAAATTAAGATTAGCATTATGATTAGGACAATAATTATGATTAGGATTAAGATTATGATTATAATTATGATTAGAATTAATATTAGGATTGTAATTTTGGTTATGATTAGCATTAGCATTAGTGTTAGGGTTAGGATTACCATTAACATTAGAAGTAGAAGTAGAATTAACATTAATATATTAGCATTAGCGTATTAGGATTAATGTGAATAATAGCATATTAGGATTGACATTAGTATTAACGTATTTGGATTAGGATTAGTATTAACACTAGCATTAGGATTATGATTAAGATTATAATTGATATTGACAATAGTATTAGGATTAACATTAGCATATTAGGATTATCAGTAGCATTAATATTACTAATACTAATAGTATTATTTGTAAAGTTAAAGGTAATGGTAATGGTAATGGTAATGATATTGGTTTTGGTATTGCTATTTTTTTTGCTATTGGTTTTTGTATTAGTACATTAGTATTGGCATTAGTACATTAATATTAGCATTAACGTATTAACATTAGTAGTAGTATTAATATTAGTATTAGTATTAGTATTAGTATGAGGAATATGTTTAAGATTAATACTAATAAAACAATTGGTATTGATATTTGTATTGGTATTAGTATTGGTTTTGGTATTGATATTTGTATTGATATTGGTTTTAGTATCAGTACATTAGTATTGGCATTAGTACATTAATATTAGCATTAAAGTATTAGTATTGGTAGTAGCATTAGTATTAGTATTAGTATAAGTATTTGTAATAGTATTAGTATTAGTATTAATATTAATATTAATATTAGTATTAGTATGATGATTATGACTAAGACTAATACTAATAAAATAATTTTGAAATTGAAATTTTTGATGACATGCTTATCCGTGATTCTGCAGAATCCATTTTTTGATCTTATAGAGTTTGTTTACCTGGATATGGTGAGCAACCTGTTCAATCCTGAGTACTTTGAGGCCATAACAATTATTGCATCGGCTAATGAAAGTGTCGGTTTTGTGAATGATCATTTTTTGTCGCTCATAACTGGAGAAGAGAAGGTTTATTTGAATTCCGATAGTGTGTACAATGAGGAGTTAATATCATAGATTCGAGTTCCTCAACACCATATCGTGCTCCAGAATTCCACATAGGTTGCATTGAAAAGATGTATTCCCGTTATGCTCATCAAAAATATTGATCAGGCTAGAGGATCGTGCAGTGGACCTAGGCTTCAGGTTATTAATATGGGAAAACACGTTCTCAAATGCAAGACACTACCCGATAAACATGTTGACCATATAATGTACGTTCATTGCTCAAATGATATTGGTACCGTCCAACTCTACATCGCCTATTAAATTTTAGCAACGTCAGTCTTCGGAGATGGTTTCCCTTGCAATAACAATCAATAAAAGTTAAAGACAAACTCTTTCCCATGTAGTATTGCACTTGCTTGGACATGTTTTCAGTCATGGACAACTCTATGTCGCACTCTCGAGAGTTAATAGTTGAAGTGGCATAAGGATTTTGATCACGTCGGAATCTGGCGGTACAACCAACTACAAATAATGTGGTACAAGGATGTTTTTCGGCATATATGAAGGTAACTATATAAAATCTTATACAATTTTACATAATGACCTTTATTTTGTATAACTTATATGCTTTGGCATTCCTCATTTGTAGGTTAATTTGCATTGTACTAGGAACTTGCTACGGGCTCCACTCAATATTTTTATCAAGGTAATTTATTGTAGAATGATTTTATGTCATTAAATATTTATATTTGTATTATTTTGGTAACGTTTTACTTATTTTGTATAATAATTGTACAAAATAGCAGGTCAATTGCATTGTATTGGATTCGTTACATGCGTTTAGGGATATTGTAGCTGAGACACGCTCAAATAAGCTTCAACGAATCAGTGAGCTCCATCCTCTTTACTTGCCTCTACAGTATCCTCTTTTATTTCCTTACATGGAAGATGATTATCGAGACGATATCTGTTTGAGAGAATCTTCGCTTGCTGATAATAGAAAATGGAGGAAGGTCAGCATGTGAGAGTTCTTTGCATATCTAATCCAGAAACGGCGTTGATAACATTTGTTACTTTTGCATTTCAAGAAGTTATTTCACCAGTTCTGTGTTGATGTATTTTCGATGGTAGAGTCACAGAGATTGAATTTCATAAGGTTCAATCAAGATCAACTTAGGGTTGACATGTACAAGGGTATCGAAGAAAATATTTTTAAAGGAGACATTGAGGGTAAATCAATTGGACAACGCATTATAATTCCAGGGTCGTTCACCGCAGGTCCAAGGTATATGTTTAACAACTTCGTTGATGCTCTTAAAAAATGTAACTGGATTGGATCTCCAACCCTCTTCATTGCCATCACATGCAATCCTCAATGGCCAGAAATACAAAGGGTGTTGAAAGATACAAATCTCAGGCCGGAGGATCGGCCAGACATTCTTTGTCGTGTGTTCAAGATGAAGATCGATAGTATGATGACAGAAATCAAGAAAGGTTGTATATTCAGACGTATTACAGCATGTAAGTATTTAATTAGATCTCAGTTTATAATTATACATTTACTTCATTCATATAAATTAAAGAATTAGCTCATGTGTGAGTTATTTAACTACTTATTGCTTCCTTAACTAAATTAATGCATATTTTTTTAATACCATATGTTTATATTTTCTATGCAGATGTATGCTTAATTGAATTTCAGAAACGAGGTCTACCGCATGCACATATTTTATTGTAGTTTCATAATGACGATAAGCCCAATAACCCAGAAGAAATTGATAGGATCATATGTGCTGAAAATCCTGACGAAGTAAACGACCGAAAGATGTACCAGTTGGTGGAGAAGTATATGATACATGGACCGTGCGGTCAGGCGAATTTGAAATCTCCCTATATGAAGGATCGAGTTTGCACGAAGCGATTTCCAAAGCCATTTGTGCAGCGCACTGAATCAGATGCAGATGGTTTTACTGTGTACAGGAGAATGGAAGATGGCAGAACAGATACGAAGAAGAAGACTACTCTTGACAATGGGTTTGTAGTCCCGTACAATCGTATATTGTTGAGTAAATACCGATCTCACATTAATATCGAGTTATGCAACCAGAACAAGTCAATCAAATACATGTTCAAATACGTAAACAAGGGGCATGGCCGAGTTACAGCGGCATTTTATGAAACACGCAATACAGATGGCGGTGCTGAGATTTGTGATGAGATAAAGATGTACTACGACTGCAGATATCTTTCGGCATGTGAGGCAATGTGGAGGTTTGCGAACTTGGGTTAAAAGAGGATTCTCGAACTTGGGCGCCAAGGAAAAAAGGATTTTCTATTGGTAGGCTTGCGAATGTTCCCCCTGGAAAGGGGAAAGACTAATACTTTAGATTGCTACTTAACATTCAGAGGGGATATACGTGCTACGAGGACATCAGAAAAGTTTTTGACACCGTCTACCCTACGTTCAGGGATGCATGTTATGTGTTGGGTTTATTAGATAACGACAAAGAATATATATATATTCATTAATAGAAGTGAATACTTGGGCACCGAGGAATTATATAAGAAGGTTATTTGTAGTTATGCTTCTTTCCAATAGCTTAAGTCGGCCCGAACATGTTTGACAAAGTTGTTGGTTGGATTTGGCTGAGGGTATTGCTTAAAACAACAAAGTCTTCATACTAATCCAGGTATGGCAATTTGTATAACACATTATTCAATTAGATTTTAAATATTACTCATCATTTTAATATTGTCATTTTGAACTAAATGCACATAATTTATCCTTTTTTTTTTTTGAAAATTTACATATATCGGATGAAAGCTTGAAGAACTATACTCTCACCGAAATAGAAAAAATATTGCAAAGCAATGGTAAAAGCTTGCGAAATTACGCGCCCATGCCAGTTCCAATCGAATTCTCAGCGGATGACACAGTAAACATATTGGTGTTAGATGAACTGGATTACGACCGCTTTGAAATGGGTCTGAAACTTCAACGGTGTCTTGCTTGAATTACAGACGTGCAAACAAAGGTTTATGATGTAGTCATGGATGTTGTATCCAATGACCGTGTTGGAATGTTCTTTCTATATGGCCATGGTGAAACGGGAAAGACGTTTCTATGGGTAAACTCTTTTGGCTGCAGTTCGTTCCAAGGGAGAGATTGTAATTAACGTTGCATCGAGTGGTATAGCATCGTTATTGCTCCCCAGTGGAAGAACAACTCATTCTCGATTCAAACTACCCATAAATGTACACGAGAGTTCCACCTGTAGCATATCGCAACAAAGTCCACATGCGGAGTGGTTCATAAGGGCAAAGATTATTATATGGGACGAGGCTCCTATGATGCATAGATACTGTTTTGAAGCGCTTGACAAGACAATGAAGTCAATATTACAGGTTGACAAACTCTTTGGTGGAAAGGTGGTTGTTCTTAGAGGAGATTTTAGGCAGATTTTACCAGTTGTGCTCAAAGCATCAAGGCAGGACATAGTACATGCTACGATAAACTCCTCTTCGCTGTGGAATTTCTGTCGTGTCATGAAGTTGACTAAGAACATGAGATTGCAGTCATGCTCTTCTCCATCTAACATTGATGAGGTAAAAGAATTTGGAGACTGGATACTGAAGGTTGGTAGTGAGGATGTTGGGGAACAAAATCATGGTGAAGCTTCGATAGTGATTCCCGATGACATGTTGATTGGTGATTCAGAAGATCCATTCAGAGACCTACTGGAATTCGTTTACCCGGATTGTTGAGTAACATATATGATCCATATTATTTTCAAGGGAGAGCAATTCTTGCACCAACTAATGAATGCGTCGAGTTTGTGAACGATCACTTAATGTCTCTCCTTCCAGGAGAGGAGAAGGTGTACCTGAGCTCAGATAGTATGTTTAGGGACGAGCAAACAATGGATGATAATGCATAAATTTATTCGACTGAATTCCTCAACACAATAAGATGCTCCGAACTTCGTTCTCATGCGTTGAAGTTCAAAATTTGTGCACCCGTTATGCTAATAAGAAACATCGATCAAGCTAAAAGATTGTGTAACGGGACCAAACTTCAAATTATTAGAACTAGCATTCACGTTCTGAGTTGCAAAACTCTTTCCGGAAAAAATATCGGTGACATGGTGTTCATTCCTCGGATGACTTTAATACCATCTACCGGACTGCCAATTAAATTTCAGAGAAGACAGTTTTCGTTGATTGTTTCTTTTGCAATGACGATCAATAAAAGCCAAGGTCAAACTCTTTCGCATGTTGGTTTGTATCTTCCTAAGCATGTCTTCAGTCATGATCAACTATATGTTGCACTGTCCAGAGTTACGAGCAGAGGTGGCATTAAGATATTCATCAAGTTGGATTCGAGTGAACTCACCAATGTTACTAGAAATGTCGAGTACAAGGAAGTATTTCATCGAATTTGAAGGTAGAGAATATTTTCATATTTACCAATTATTATCGAATTTGAAGGTAGAGAATATTTTCATATTTACCAATTATTCATGTAACATGTCTTTTTTTTAACAACTTATTCTTTGGCAGGTGTTTCTTCTCTATATAATTTCCCCCGTGCGATGTTATTTTCAATCATGTCCCTAGGATGCTCAGTGCAAATTTTATTATCTTTAAGATTTATTTTTGACGATATACTAATATTTTAATATTATTCTTATGATGTAACTATGAAGAACATGATGCTTCAATATTGCTGGTCGCTTTTTGTATTTAAATTCAATGAGCGTAATAATTTATATTTGCGTAAATTTATTTTTCAGACATGTATTTCCTGTTGAAAATATGTCACCCCGTGCATCGCACGGGTGAATACTAGTATACATAATATAAACACAAGCAAATAAAAATAGGAAAGAATAAAAATTAATAAAAAAATTAAAAAAAAATTACACAGAATGAATTCGACAGTTTGCTGTCGAATTATCAAACATTCAATTCAAACATTTCAAAACAATCGACAACTATATGTCGATTTTGGATGAATTTTCGACATCAATCTGTCGAAAATTTTGAAAAAATCGACATATACAGGTCGAATATTGTGAACGAAGAACCGACCCACGAATCTCAAATCAATGCTCAAATCGACTGAAATCAGATGCACCCATTACTAATTAACGATCATTCCTACCTAAAACAACCAAATCCTAATTACCCATATCAAACAATCAAATCCTAAATAAATATTAACGAAAAAAAAATCGAAAACAAATATTACTTGTATTCGAAGACGGCGGCGGCTTGATAACAATGGATTCAGCGGCGACGGCGTTCGGCGACGTTCGGCGACGTTCGGCGGTGTTCGGCGGTGTTTGGCGGCGGCGTCCAGCGGCGGCGAGGGTTGGAGCGGCGGTGACGTCCGGCGGCGAGGGAGGGTTGGAGCGGTGGAATGAAATGTTTTTTTTTTTTTGGTTTTCAAATAGGTAATTTCAAAAAAAAAAAATTGACATAATTGATATTTTGTATGAAATGGTGTTTTTGTACTTTTCTTTTTATTTTGGTATTAAAGTAAGAAAAAAACTTATAAATATGTACTCAATTGTGGTTTTCAACTTGGTAGTATTCAAGTAAGCAAAAGTTGGGATTTGAAATAGTTGTCCCCTTTCTCCAGTCGTAAAAAAAAAATTAGCAAATACTCCCTGAATTGTTTTTTATGCAACATGCACAGTCGACCCATTTACCTTTTTCCCGTTGACCGATTGGCAAAGACTAAAATACCGCGGGGAGGTTTCTGCAAAAATAAAAGTCGCAACCCTTTAACATGTATGTTTTAAAATTAAGGGGCCAAATTGAATTTTCGAAAACTTGCAGAAACTAAAACAGGTTAAACTGCTATTTTCCAAAATTTAATTAAAGAAACAAAAAAAAAATCATCATAGTCTTCACGGGATAATTACTCTTTTGGTCCCTCATGTTTGGCCCGATTTCACTCTTGGTCCCCCTTGTTTCAAAGTGAACAAAGTTCACCTCCAAGTTTCAATTTTGAACACTTTTGGTCCCCGCCGTTACAAGTACATTAGCAAGTAACGGAAAACACTATTTTGGGGCGAAAATTAAATTGTTAAATTTTTTCGGGGCTGAAAAATAATTAGAAATTTAAAATAGACTACTTATAATTAAACTTTTAATAATATTAAGTATAATGAAATTTATTTAGTTAATTTTTTTTATTATTATTAAAAAATAATCATAAGTAGTATAATGAAACTAATATTAAGTATAATGCACAATAATTTATTTAGTTAATTTCTTTTTTATTATTTAAAATTAATCATAAGTAGTATAATTATAATAATATTAAGTATAATCATACATGACATGTTCAGCTAATTCCTTTTTTTTTTTATTATTTTTTTATTATAAGTAGTATAATTAAATATACTATTAAGTATAATTAAAATTAACTTGTTTAGTTAATTTATTTTTTATTATTAAAAAAATAGTTATAAGTAGTACAATTATAATAATATTAAGTATAATTAAAAATAATTTGTTTATTTAAGTTATTTTTTTGTTATTAATTTTTTTATCATAATTAGTATAATTAAAAATAATATTAAGTATGATCAAAATAATTTGTTTAATTAGTTAATTTTTTTTTATTATTAAAAAATTAATTATAAGTAGTATAATTAAAAGTAATATAATTATAATAATATTAATTATATTAAAAAATAATTTGTTTCGTGGATTTCTTTTTTTATTATTATTAAAAATTATAAATAGTCTATTTTAAATTTATAATTATTTTTAGCCCCAAAAGATTTTAAAATTTTAATTTTCACCCTAAAATAGTGTTTTCCGTTACTTGCTAACGGATATGTAACGACGGGGACCAAAAGTGTTTAAAATTGAAACTTGGAGGTGAGCTTTGTTCACTTTGGAACAAGGGGGACCAAAGGTAAAATCGGGCCAAACATTAGGGACCAAAAGTGTAATTATCCCACTAGGGTTACGGTTGGACCAGTTCAACCGAGGTCCAACAGAGTTTTATAAGATTTTCTATTTTTAATTATTTGTGAATAATTATAGTATATATTATGTTTTAAAAATGTACTTTAATGAATATATTCATCATTAAATTCTATTCAAGAGATAAATTAATTTATTAAACATCTACTGTAAATAATTTACTTATATTTATATTAATATATTTCAATATTTTTTCTTTGAATATACTTTTAGATTTTCTTTTTTATATTTCTTTATTTCATTAGTCCCTCTCTCTCCACTAATATAATAAAATACAAAAAGACTCCTCAAATACTCGCCCACCTACTTACCCCCAAATGCCAAACCCTTGTTTTTTCTCCATTTCCTCCGCCGTCATATGCGTCTTCTTCTCTTCCTCAACATCACCACCCATCAAGCCACCATTGTCGATTCCAGCTCAAGATCTGAGGACACAGTCCGAGTACTAGCCCACCCCAACCCTTCTGCCACATCAGCGGCAATTTTGACCGAGTGTTCTTTTATTCTCGTTTTTTTTTCTTCTTTCTCCATTATCTTAATCTGATCTACAATTAATTTCTCAAAAAAAAGAATTTTTATCCAGTTTTCGGGTTTACGGTTGGACCGCCCAAAAAGACGAGTTTTACCCATTAAACTGGGTTTTTGCTATTTTCGGGTTTATAGTGCCTACCGGACCGGACAAGGTAGCGGTTCGCGGTTGAACCGGTCGAACCGGCCGGTCTGGTCCGGGTTTCAAAACATTGGTCTTCACATACCAAAATTTCATCAGTCCTCTTCACCGTGAACCAGCCTCCTCCAACACCACCAACCGCCCAACTCCTCTCTGCCGCCAACTTTGCTCAACAGCCTACCACACAGCCATCGTCAAACCCATCTCAGCTTCCATCTTTGCAAAATAAATTATGATAGGGTAGAACGCACAGTTGTGATTTTTACAAGGGTACTAATTGCAACAACCTCTTATTCATTGTTATGATAGACTATATTTTGGCTCGCGTCAAAGTTTTTCTTAATAAATGCATGCAATCCTTATACTTACTAAGATTTCCTATTCTTTTGAAATATATATATAAAATGGACCATAGTCAGAGGTAAACAACATAAAATCACCCCGTGTTATGATAAACATGCACCAAATTCTCATGTGTTCTTTTGTATTGCGTAAAACCCTCTTGTATTTCATTTTTCCTTGCATGAAATCCCCGTTTCCGTTAATAATTAACACCGTTAATTATAGAGGGGATTTTATGCAAGTTTTGTGTAACTTAGAGGGATTTGGTGCATGGTTTTGCAACACAAGGGGGTCTATGCACAAAAAAAAAAAAGCTATTCATTAAAAATTCACATTATTTTCTTTAACTAAGTCGAATGCATCTATTAATTTAAAAAATCAAAATTATAAATTCATAAATTATATCATATAATTTTTTTTTTCTTTTTTCCTAAAAAACATTGACATCACCTATTACATTTCTATTTTTCATATTGTAACTGAATAAACGTGTTCCACTTAATTTAAGAAAATAATACGAAATTTAAACGAATAAATTAAATTTGCATAAAAACCACTTATATTGTTGAAAATATGCACTAAATCCCCGCCTGTTATGAAAATTGCATAAAATCTCCTCTATAGTTAAATGCATTAACTTATAACGGAAAATGGTATTTCGTGTAAAGTAAAATGAAACACAAGGGGATTTTACGCAAGAAAAAAAGCACAGAGGAGTTTGGTGTAGGTTTTCCTTAACGCATGGGGGTTTTATTATTTACCCTCGTAGTCATTAATACTTGACTTGATCACATTTTGAGCCATTCTATCAACAATTTGACAAGTATTTTAGGCACAATACTATCAACTTTCCATACATAAAAATCGTACTTAATCTAAAAATCTATATATAAAAGAAAAAACGTTGGGCAACCGTGAAGAATCCTACCCTAATGGTACTTCGGTAGTTTTTTTTTTTTTTTTTTCTCTAATTTGGATTATAAATCTTAATATGTAAGATTTTAAAACAATATTGTTATATAAAATATGAATAATATTACATTATTAAATCTTACTATTTTAGTGTACTACATTTTCTTATTATGTATTAATGTGTTTATTTTTTTCTCTTTTAAAATAAGATCCCGTGCATCGCACGGGGAAAAAATGCTAGTTACTTATAAAATTTCGTTCAGCAGTGTGTATCAAATGTTTCGCATATCCTAACAGAAATTTCTTCATTCATGAAATTACTTAATTGTTAGGAAATCTTGGGGAAGAACTTATAATTAAAATATTATGTAACTATGTCATAGTTGCATGATAATTTTTATTCTTTTTGAATTTTAAGATTTATCGGGTTTCCTAATAACATTCCGTCAATATTAAAGATCATTACATCTTTTGGCAAGATACATTCTTAAGAATAAGACAAGTCCAAGATTATTACAAACATATGAACCTGAAAAACTAGTTTCGTACATAGTAAAATACAATCTACAAACTTTGACGCAAGTACACTTGTTCATATATAATTTCAACAAACGAAAAGTGAACTGTTTCTATAAGGGATAGAAAGGGGAAATAACGGAGTTGACGATAAAGAGGAGTTAAATTCATATGAATTAATTTGTCTTGTCGCTACATTTTGTTTTCCTATCAGCGTCTTCTCTTTCTCCTAAGACCGAATTTGAGGTGTTAGGAACATTCTAAAATATCATAATGTTTCTGGCACCTCAAATTCAGTCGGAATAAAGCTAATTTATATTCATATGAATGTAGCTCCTCTTTTATATAAACTAGGTCGATTTCCCTGATTACATATCCTCGTATGAGAATGTTTTTCTCAATTGGACGAATAGATTTTCCTCCACGAGCAATCCAAATACACCAATCTAGAAAATCTAGCTCAATGTCATATCTTCTAATATGATTAATCAGCTATCTTGGCCTTAAAAAAGAAAAAAATAAATCATTTTTAGTTAAAAAAAAATAATAATTCAGAATATTAATTACTTGGTTAATCCATGCATGTATTCAAAAGTGTATCATAAAAGAATAGGAAAAACAATAATACCTCATTTAAATCCTCGAGATATACCCCATGTGTTCCACATTAAGAACCATCATCGTCAAAACCCTACACAACTTAAGAATAAAATAAAATTAACACAAGGCAACCATGGAGAAATTAAACATTAGTCAAATCACAATAACTTCGTAACATTACCGATCTGAACATCAGCTTCTCTAGCATTGGTGCACAGCTTCTCTAGCATTGGTGCACAGCCAAGCAGGCGAGCAAGTAGTCCCCAAATCAATTAAGATGTGCCACAACTAACCTCCAAATCTTGTGCCCGCACCTTTTAAAAATTTCCGCCTTGCAATTGATAAGTAAATGGAAGGTGGCTTTAAGGAAGATAATAGCACACTGGATAATTCTATAATTATCAACCTTTTCCAACACTCCAACACTATCAACTGCACTACTAATTAAAGAGATCTTAAATTTTGTTAACAATAAAACTGATTTTTTTTTCTCGATAAGAAATATATTGAAAAAATATAATGAAACTATCGATGCGATAAAAGTTAAAGTCAGAGAATTATTGGTTTACCCTAATGTCGCTGACAAGAATATTGTTCGATATGCTTCTCCTCCATCTGTATGTCAAAAAAGCAAATAAAAAGAAAGTATAAATCAGGTTTTTAAACATCCATCTGTGTAATAATCAAACATGATCAAATCGGGGTTTAAAACAAAAAACAAAGATCTGTCAATAAACAATGTAATTAACGTGTAAAGTTACAAATCAATCAATAAATTGTCTGAATAAATCTGCCCGGAAAAGAAACACACCACAAATCAAATATCCGGAACAAAAAACATGTCCATAATCAAATCGGATAGCCAAAACCAGAAAAAAAAAATCAATCCATTTTTTTTTTTTTTTTTGCATGCAAACAGCAAATCAAGAAGATGGAATTGAAGGCATACCTCGGCGGCGGAGGTTCAGGCGGCGGCCTTAGGCGATGGAGATCTTCCAGCGAAGGTATCGGTGGCATTTTTTTCTGTCGGGTTTTCAGACACAAGCACGGCGCAGCTTCAGACAGAAAATTTCAGTCCGTTTTATAGTGTCGGAAAAAGAAAGTGCAGGTATTTAGGGCACCGCCCTAATTAGCCCACTGGGCTTTAGATTTGTTGTGTCAGTCTTCTAAAAATTATTATTAAAATAAGAGATGCAAAAAACATAATAGTATTTTATTTTTGTATGCTGAATTTGATATTCCGATTTAGTAGTATTTTATTTTTGATAGTTTTTGATAATTGATCGATAAACTTATAACCCGTTGAGGTATTGAAAGTTTTTTTTCCCCTCCAAATGTAAACGAAAATGCTATTTCGGGAGAGGGTGGTTATACGATATCTATCAACTAAATTCACGGAGCGGTCACCGTCGTACATGTCGATTAATTGCTTCACTAAAATTTCATTTACGGTATATACATGGGCTACGAGAAAATCTGAATCGCAAACTCGGAGGGAGAATCAACATCTTTATTAATTAGGGGTTCGTTTATCGTTTATTACATTCTTTATGTTACTATATATGGATTTCGGCTTGCGACAAGGCTTTTTAATTTATGCTCGAGAATCATAATAATTGCACGCAACAAATTCCAATAGTATACGCCATACATTAATGGGATAATTAGTGAGAACCCCCAAAACATTTGAGTATGTTAAGGTGGATCCAACCCCTTTTTTAATATTAGTGAGAACACCCCCCCCCCCCCCCCCCCCCTTATTCAATAAAATCACTTTTTAATTAAAATAAGACTTCACATGACTGATCTACCCCCGAATAATTCTGAATAATTAAATATGTAATCACGCACAATCCACCACTTCCATAATCGTATATCTCTCTTTCTTTCTCCTCTCGCTCGCTCGTTTTCTCTCTTCTCTGTAGGTCATTCAATCTCATGTGGAAGAACGATGAAAAATCTGACGGCAACAATTACAAACAAATCATCCGCTAGGTTAGGTCATCGACGTGGAAGTCTAAAACGACTCTTGTGCCGCTACTTTGTTAGGATTTGCGGCGGCGGCGCGGTTACTAAAGATTGGCGGTAGGAGCTGCTTCAACAGGCTTCCCAAGAGTTTTAGATGCATTTGTTAGTTTCTTTTGCTTGGCGACACTAGGATTCTCTGGAATTTGAATATTTTAAAGCTATTTGTTAGATTTCTATTTTTTATTTTGTGGGTTTATTTCGCATGGCGGTGTTAGGGTTTCGCTGGAATTGAGTAATTTTTGTAGTCGTTTATTGTTAGACTTTTTATAGTTGTTTTTGTTATCGTGAGAGTAATAAGTTGTTTTTGCTGGAATTGAAGTGACATTATTTGTTTTTGTTTTAGCTTGAATTGTATTTCATTTTATAGTCGCTTTTGTTATCATGTGACCTATATAGTTGTTTTCCTTGACATAAATAGTCATTTTGTATGCATGACATAAATGCACTACAAGAAATTTCGCATTTGGCTACAACGAATTTCGTTGTGGAAAGTATATAATTTCGTTGCTAATTCCATTCGCAACAAAAATAAGTCGTTGCTAGCTTCGTTGTCTTTTATTTGTTACGGAAAGTTCGGGGCAACGAATTAAAAGTTGTTGCCAATACATTTAGTTTGCGCAACGAATCCATGTCGTTGGCAAATATTTTTCGTTGCCTATACATTTAGAATGCACAATGAATATATTTTGTTGGCAATTATATATCGTTGCCAATGTATTATGTATACACAACAAATTTATTTTCGTCGCCAATAGTATACAAAAATCCCCCTGCTGTTATATTTTTTCCAAAATTCGACGTAAATACCCATGCTAAGCCTATAAATATAAGGGTTTGTTTGAGCCATTGTCCACTATATTTTTAAAATTTTCGGTTTATTTTACTTGGAATATTTTTATATTTTTCTTCAAAACATTTAATTACTTAGATTTTTTTTTCCTGAATAAAACCTTATATTTTTGTCCTTTTGAATTTCTTTTTTTTTTTACTTAAACGTCTTCCGGTATTTCAAATTCTCAACAATAATAATCTTAGGATATTTGAACTACCGGAAGACATTTAAGAAAAAAAAATGAAGAAACTCAAAATGACAAATATAAAAATTTTATTTAGAAAACTAAAAAAATCCAAGCAATTAGATGATTTTGAGAAAAAAATATAAATATAAAAAAATTTCATGTAAAATTGACTGAAAATGGTAAAAAAATATACAATGGATAATGGCTCAAAAAAAACAATATATATATATATATATATATATATATATATATATATATATATATATATATATATATATATATATATATATATATATATATATATGCTTGAGTAGGGGTATTTTTGTCATAATTTGGCAAAAATGTAATATGAAGGGGGCTTTTGTATTTATGTATAGTACAGGGGGGGTATATGATACAAAGTCCATAGTAAATGGGTGTTTTTGTATTTAACCCTTATTTTTATCTGTTCGAAAATATGTGAATTATATTATTATGTGAATTATATAAAATGATTATACCATTTAAGTTAAATGTAAGAATTTCTATATATGCCTAAGTATATGATTTAATTTTAATGGGTTCTTTGAGGAAACACCCTCATTACTTCTTTTAATGGAGAGATGTCCAAACTATTTCTCTCCATTAGAGAAAAACCCACGCCCATTTTGAGTCATTATGTTTTCCATCTTTACCCCCGCCCGCCACATCATTACTGGGTCACGCGCTTAGCGATTTTTTGTTTTTGTTTTTTTTTGCCTGTTGGTTTTCTTCCATTTTTTTTCCCTTCTTTTTTGTATCAGTTTTCTTAATCGACTCTGAAGCATAGTCGATTAGCCTTAATCGACTATGCTTCATAGCCGATTATTAAGGAAATTCTTTAAAAAAAAAAATTGTTTTTTAATTTTTTTTTCTATATCAGTGTATTAATCAACTACGATGAAGCATAGTCTATTAAGAGTCTGCTACTAAAAATAACAAATTAAAACTGCAAAAAAAAAAAATGCAAAATCAACTATATTTTACAATAACAAAAAATATAAGAACATTATAATTGATTTATACAATTGGAATCAATAAACAAAAAATCCAAAAAAAAAATAAAAAAAATTGGAGTCAATCAACCTTAATCGACTACCAGAGCATAGTCGATTAAGAATCTCCTAATAAAAATAACAAATCAAAAATGCAAAAAATGCAAAATCAACTACATTTTACAAAACACAAAAAATATACTAACATTATAATTGATTTATATAATTGGAATCGATAAAAAAAAACCAAAAAAAAAATAATAATAAACTGGAGTTGATCAACCTTAATCGACTACCAGAGCATAGTCGATTAGCTTAATCGACTATTGTACATGTGCATAGTCGATTAAGATTCCAGCATGTGCGAATTTCTCTACATTCGCCATCATCCTCCCGATCTACCAAAAAAACACTAAATCTTCTTCCCCATCGTCACCACACCGCCGCCACACACACTATTCATGTTGTTGTAGAAAATGCTACTGTAGAAGATGACGAATGGCCCAAAACAGAAATAAGACTCCAACAGATTAATGATGGATATCAAGTAGTATGCGTGTTGTTTGGGAAACGTGATTTCTTCGACAGATAAAATTATAATAAAACAAACAGTAATTAATTAGTCCATCAATTTCTACTCCACAAATTTTTTTGCTGCAGAGAATTCAAAATCAAATTTTAATGGAGATGAAGAATTTTAAATAAAAACAAATCAATCAGTTTAAGAAAACAATCTGCGTCGGCAACAACTTGTTTGACGGGGTCTTCATATCGTCGAGCCGAATTAACCTCGTCGTCGCTAGCCTTCGCGGCCAGAGCTCCACCCCAGCCACCCCATCATCACCACACCACACCCACTGCGTCCTCGACGACGATTGACAGTCATCATCTTCAGCGTCGTCGATGGAAACCACCGCTGCCAAGAACAGATCTGTCACCACCCTTCATGCGACGGCGGGGGGCGGTGACAAACGTTCTTCCACCACCACCACCATCGGTCGCCGTCAAACATTCTTCCAGAGTCGTTGTCCGATATCCTTCTCCGACGACGCCTTGCTTTTCCTGCGAATTTCAGTCAAGAAGAAAATATGAGAAAAAAAAAGAAGAAAGAACGGCAAATGAAATGGGCTAGGATTTTGAAACGTGAAAATGAGATTTAGTATTAATAAGGGTGGTTTGGAAATTATTAACATAGCATTTGGGTAGGATATTAGGTAAGGGGGTTTTCTCTAATTATTTTTTAGAAGGGGTATTTCCTTAACTCATTTTCCTAGATGAGGGGATTTTCTCTAATTTTTATAATTTTGAAACACCCTAATCTAGACTAGTGTATCCATACGTGCCTTATGTATTTTACATATAAGTGCATTTTTTCTAACACATGCATGCATATATTATATATACATATATTCACATACACATACATATATACGCGTACTACATATTTTTTGCTGCCTTCATAGAAGATTGTTTGGCTTATTGCAAGTTCATTGGTGTTATGAGAGTTTTCCTTTGTTAAACGTAGTGGTAATCATTTGGTGCATTCTCTTATCACTAGATTTGGTTTAGTATCCTTCCTCAATAATTGGCAGAATCTGCCTAACAAAATTTTATTCTTCCTAAAAAAAAATTTATTGTTTGCTTGATGTTGAAATTGGAAATATTGGAATATGTTAAATTTCCCATGATTCATGTACTATTAAGTATGTATTAATTTATTTAGTTGTATTGTATTAAAAAAATCTAATGTAATTGCTGGAATAGCTCAGTTGGTTAGAGCGTGTGGCTGTTAACCACAAGGTCGGAGGTTCGACCCCTCCTTCTAGCGAAATATTATTCTATATCTATTTCTTTAAGTAATTTGAATTTAAAAAGAAATTAGAAGCCATTATTTTTGTTAATAACAAAATTAAATTAAAATATGTCAGATATATGTAGTTACCTTTATTATATTTCGAAAGGTCAAAAAGAAATATATTTAAATACTTTATCAATAAAAAATAGCGAATATTATTCTATATCTATTTCTTTATGTAATTTGAATTTAAAAAGAAATTAGAAGCCATTATTTTTGTTAATAACAAAATTAAATTAAAAAATGTCAGATATACGTAGTTACCTCTATTATATTTCGAAAGGTCAAAAAGAAATATATTTAAATACTTTATCAATAAAAAATAGTAGGGGTTGTCTAGGGTCCGAGAGGGTTGTACTTCTCGGACCGTAACCAACCAATAAAAATACGCCATGTAGGATTAGTACATACCCTGTAAAAAAAGTACGAACCCTAGATTACATATAAAATTACATAAAAATCCTTTTCAATTAAACTTTAAAATATAATTAGACAAACAATAATTTAGAATTTAATTACAAATTAAATTTTAAAAATCATATTAAATAAAAGATTTATAATACGACTTATCCTTTCACGAATGGTTTAATTGTTTAACCCTAATCTCCCTAATAATTTTTTTCATCGTCATCGATCGAGAGGGTCCTCTTGAAAGAACAAAATCGATGGTGTTTCTTCCCAACTAATTATATCGATTCCACAATTGATTTTATTGTGCCCAAAACAAAGTCATTGTTCTTTATTATCACTTTCAAACTTTTGCACTTTAGTAATTGATACCACAATTGCGTATTGCCATGTTTTGTATTGCAAACTTTTATGATCATTATGAGAGTTAATTGCATAGACCCCCCTGTGTTATTTCTCGGAAGCAAAAAACCCCCCCGGAAAAAAAAATTAGCATATAACCCCCTATGTTGTGTTTTAGTCAGCCCACCGCCCCTTTGTGTGCACTGGCTCGTTGACTTACGTGAAATGACAGAATTGCCCTTAATAAAAAATAAAGCAAAAAGGACCTCAATACCCAAAATAATAAAATCCAAGACTCACAGCAAAAAAGACCTCAAGTCTGTAATTAATTTAATTAAATTTTATTACACAATTATTTTTAATTTTTTTATGTGTAGTTATTTTTAATTTTATACACATTAATAAGTTTGTAATTATAAAAATAAAATATAAACAGAAATTAAATATATATAGTTGTATTAAAATATTTTATATGTTTTATATTATTCTTTTATTATATTTTAAGTTAAAAAAAAGGAAAAAGAAGAAAAAATAGTCTTCTTCCCCGATGCACCCCACCCACCACCCAACTCAACCCTTCTTCTCCCCACGCCGCTGCCCAACCACCGGCTCACCCTTCCTACACCTGCGTTTTCTTTCCAGATCCACAGCACCGTGATTATTTTTCACGATGTACCATTTCTCCCCAATTTCACTCTTACTATGGCAGCCCTTTTCTTCAATTTGAACAAAGGCGGCGACGGCGGCGATAATGTGCAGGAGAAGAAAAAACCTACCCATACACAACATCTCTTTGTCTCTCTCGCTAGGAAATGGGTGGTATCAGACGGCGGCGGTGACGAGAGAGAGAAAACTGAAGGAGTAGGTGGGTGGCGGTGGTGCGAGACGGGCTAGAAGGCGGCGGTGACGATGGAGAGAAATTTGAGAGAGTAGGTGGGTGGCGGTGGTGCGAGACGGACCAGAGGGCGGCAGTGGTGCGAGACGGACCAGAGGGCGGCGGCGGTGCCGAACTTTTTCCTGGTTGTGAGGTAGCGGCGGAATGGAACGAGGACGAAGAGGGTTCCTTATGTAGCAAAATTGGAAATTTTGAAATTTACAATTTGGTCCTATAAATTATAGTTATTTATAATTTATTCACTTATTTTTTTTTATACAGGGGTATCTATGACATTTCACCCTAAAAATAACATAAAAACTCGCACAGCCCGCGAGTGAGATACACGATTTGCCTTAAGGGGTCTAGATGCATTGACTTTGGTTACACAGGGGGGCATTGGCGAGTTTTTTTTTGACAGGGGGGTATTTGCCAATTAGAGATTACACAGGGGAGCCGAGTGCAAATACCCCTCATTATGAAGATAGATTTCCATGGCAGTCTTCTTAAGGTCTTTATATGAATCCAACTATTAGTATGTCCATTTGACTTTTTTTTTTTTTTTTTTTTTTTATATAATTTTTGGAGAAGATGTAAGAATCTCATGATAGGTTAATTGAGTACTTTGTTTTGGGCTTAAGACGAGGTGTTGTCGGTTTTCAAGTGTGTGGTTCAATATGTATGAAAATGGATGAGGAGAAGTAATATTCATTGATTCATATCAACTGGTGTATTGTGCATAACCAATTTGTGTTTTGCTCATGTGTAATGATTTGAAGCTGCTTGCTTACATTTATTCACATTTGGTCAGAATTCCTTAAATTCTGCAAAACAACATCTCAACTTTTCATAAGAAAATTCAATGTTTTGATGTATAGCGTTATAAGTTCTGAGCACTTCTGTTTTGCTTAATCTTTTGTTTTCCAGGTTGAACACTTCTTAATTATCAAGCTTGGGTCTGAGCATAGAGATACTACTTTTGCTCCAAGAAAGTTTAAAACTTAAGATTTCCATCTTTTAGTGTAATTCCTTATACTATTATTTTCATTTTACTTTAGATAATATATTGTTTCGTCAGTTCGTTGCTATGAATGTTGAATTTAAGTAATGTTATTATAAACATCTGTATATTTACTTTTGAACATCAAGTTTACCTTTTGATCGACATTTTTTATTCCATCTAATTCTTACAAATTGAGTTAAGTCAAGCTAATATCAACTCACATGGCTCAAATCCATATACAACTATACTAGAAAAAAGAGTAACGTTGTTTAGCTCATTAGCACAGGAGGTATGGATCCAAGCAATTATAAATGAGTTACACCTCTCTCTCTCTCTCTCTGGCCCAAGCCTGCATTAAGGAATTTTATATTTAATTTAAGAACTATTTATTAAGAAAAGTATTAATAATAGTGAATATATGGAATCATTTTTATTGTATTAGGTGCTGTAAAATTAGTGTACCAACTTAGCATGATTAATGCATCCAGTTCTACCTGCCTAATTTGCAGATGATATTCAATCAATTGATCAGGGTAAAAGTGCTTTAAGAAAAGTTACAACTAATCAGCGAGTACATCGCTACAACTCCTCATACGATGCTCAAAATTTACATCTCTATCACTCCATCTAATAAATGAAAGTGTTTGTTTCAGATTATTACATTGTCTGCATATTTCGAAAATGAAAGAATAAAATTTTATCATTTGTCGCTGCATTTTCTCATAAAACAGCCTGAATCACTTCCCATAGCTCACATCCACTAGACTTTTGCAACTAATCACATCTGATACGGGCTTGTTTGACAATTAACAAATAAACATAAGCCCATTAGGGTAAGCCCAATACGATAGGCCCATAATGAAGAACCCATGATGTCTTAGCTCGGTACCGTGAGCGAAGTCGTCATGGCGCGAACTCCGGAACTACGTGGGAGTACCTTAACTCGCTAGCCCAATACCAAAACGAGGTAAGGCGAGCCCAGGACAATACAGGCCCAAGATACATGACTTGGGGGAAAAGAGAAACCCTAAAAAAGGAAAGCCTTGGAGGCCAAGCTTTCCTCATCTATAAATAAGAGAATCAACACACACACAAAGGGATGAGATTTTTACACTAATCACTATTATATTGCATATACATTCTTCTATTCCGATCACTGACTTGATCGTCGGAGCTTTCCCGCCGGGAACCCCTCCCGGCGTTGCAGGTTTATTTCACCCGGAGTACGGACGGAGCTGGCTTGAGGAAGACGAAGACCTACGGACAAAATCAAGTGGCGCCGTCTGTGGGAAAGGCCTAAAAATCAGGAGAAAACAGCTTCCGGGAAAAATCAGATCTACCCCCGGAAGTCCAGATCTGAGCTGAGAACGTGGAGAAAGAATGGACGGAGAAGACGCAGTCGCCCGGAATTTGCAGAAGGATTTGGATGCGGTAGCCCGTGGTGCACCGATTGACCCATCGTCCGTTCAGAAAGATAAATCGGGGTGTAGCTTCCTTACACCTGAAAAGGAGGGCCGGATCCCCTTCACTCCAAGCAGCCCCTCTTTCGAGTTCCAGGATGGCGAAGCTGCTTCGAGAAGGCCAGCCACAACCCCCGCTCAGGCTCCCAATGAGCGCACGTATACCCGAGACGAGGTGGAAACCATGATCACCGCGGCCATCAGAAACTACACCCAAAGTTTACCTCACGATAACCGACTCAGGAGGGATCCCAGACATTCCCCGAACGAGGGACGAGCTGATGACGAAGGCGACAGTTATTCGGAAAATCGAAGAGGCGATAGTCATAGAGTCAGGACCGAGGTAGACAGCCTGAGACGCGATATGAATGAATTAAAGGCCTTACGGAACAGGCCAGCGCGAGATCTCGTAGGATCTAGCCCTTTCGCAAAACACCTTGATGATGACCCCATACCAGCTAGCTACCGACCCATTTCGTTCGAGTACAATGGCACATCGGATCCCGCCGAGCACCTAAGCCGTTTCAACAATACAGCATCGCTTCATCAGCTCACAGAAGGGGTGAGATGTCGTGCCTTCGCTACCACTCTAGCCGGATCTGCTCAGGCCTGGTTCGGTTTGCTGCCTTCCGGGAGCGTACAATCTTTCGAGCAATTTGCCAAGGCTTTCATGAACCAGTTCGCCAGCTCAAAGAAGTGCAAAAAAACCTCCCTGTCACTATTTAGCATTCGCCAAAAGGAGAAAGAAAGCCTCAGGAGTTACATCAAACGGTTCACCTCGGCCACTCTGGAAGTCCCGACCACCAGTGATGAGGTACTCATGGCAGCTCTTTCTCAAGGACTGAGAGATGATGAGTTTTTCCGAGCTTTGGCGCTGGAGCCGTCCCCTGATTTCGATAACCTATTAGAAAGGGCATCTAGGTTCATCAATTTAGAAGAGGCCCGCCAACAGAAAGTGGAAGAATCTCACCAAGTCGCAAATGCACGAGTCAGCGAAGTAAAGAAAGGCAGGGAGCTCATGTTACCTCGCAGGGATGCCAATGCCCCTAGTCGGAGTATTGTCCCGGATGCTAAGGGATCTCGTTTTCAATCATATCAGCCCCTTACGGCTCCTCTGTCCCAGGTGTTGTGCGCGATTGAGAAGAGGGCTGATCTTCGATGGCCTCGAACTGCTCGCGGAGCCCCCCGTCGAGATCCAACGTTGGGTACTTTTTGCCGTTTTCATAATGAATATGGACATACGACCGACGATTGCGCACATCTGAAGGACGAAGTGGAACGTCTCATCAGAGATAACAAGATCGGGGATTTTGTGAAGATAGATTCACCTCGGGGACAAAAGCGTGAAGCCCAGTTTGGGAACCCGCCACGAGCACCGCCACCACCACCAGCACCGAAAAGAGGGTACATTCAGATGATTTCGGGGGGTCCTACGGGAGGAGATACTCACCGGGCTAGGAGACGCCACCTCGGTAGCCTCAAAAATAATCACGAGGTTTGCCAAATCTCGACACCGAAGTATCGTCAATATCCCACTATCTCGTTCGGTCCGGAAGATGAAGCGGACCTGGAGGATTTCCATTGTGACCCTCTCCTCATCACGATTAACGTTGGGGGGTACGATGTCGCTCGCGCCTTCGTTGATCCAGGAAGTTCGGTGGATGTTATATCCTACGAATGTTTCCTGCAAATGGAGCTTGACCTCCCAATCTTCCCTGTCACTACTCCGATATTCGGGTTCACGGGAGGATCCTTGACGCCGGTTGGACAAGTTAAAATCCCCGTCACTATAGGGACGCCACCTCGAGTACGCACTCAAACCGTCAATTTCGTCATTGTCGAAGGATCGCCAACCTCGTATAATATCGTGATAGGGCGACCGATGTTACATACCTTTCGGGCGGTCCCTTCAACCATTCATCAAAAGCTTAAGTTTCCAATTGACGGAACGGTGGGAGAGGTCAGGGGCGACCAAGCCCAATCGAGATCGTGTTATGTCGAAATGGTTAAAGTAGCAGAGAAAGGCCGACGTGATACCCTCACCAAAGAAGATTTGGGAGACGAGAAACGCCCTCGAATTGACCCTGAGGATAAGGTTAACCATGTACAGCCTATGGACGAACTAATGACAATCGACCTCGTCCCTGGGATGATGAAACAAACCCGGATAAGTAAGGATTTAGAACCACCTCTCCGAGATGAGTTGATAGCTTTATTGCGGTCTAATGAGGATGTTTTTGCTTGGCAATCAAGCGATTTGACCGGTATATCGCCACGAACTACTGTACACAGGCTTAATTTACGACCCGAGTGCAGGCCCGTCAAGCAAAAACGGCGACACTTCGGAACCGAGAAAGACGAAATCATACAGAAGGAAGTTCGACGGCTTCTGGAAATCGGACACATCCGGGAAATTCAGTTCCCTACATGGCTGTCTAATGCGGTGTTAGTACAAAAAGCCAATGGCCAATGGCGAATGTGTATCGATTTCAGAGATTTAAATAAGGCCTGCCCGAAAGACGATTATCCTTTGCCTCGCATAGATCAGCTCGTAGATGCCACTGCTGGATGCGAGTTACTTAGTATGATGGATGCCTCGCAAGGATACCACCAAATTCCGCTAGACAAAAAGGACCAGCCCGCAGTCAGTTTTGTCACCGCCTCAGGGACTTATTGTTACGTGGTAATGCCTTTCGGCCTGAAAAATGCCGGAGCCACGTATCAGCGATTAATGGATAGGATGTTTCGGGCTCAACTCGGACGCAACATTGAAATTTATGTTGATGACATGTTAGTTAAAAGCAAGAGACGCTCTGCGCATCTCGCAGACCTAGCTGAGACCTTTGCAACTCTTCGTTTATACGGGATGAAGTTGAACCCTGCTAAGTGTGCATTCGCAGTACAAGCTGGGAAGTTCCTGGGATACATCGTTAATCGGGAAGGCATCAAGGTAAACCAAGATAAAGTTGAGGCCGTACTGCAGATGACACCTCCGCGCTCCATCAAGGAAGTTCAATCCTTGGCAGGAAAAGTTGTAGCCCTAGCTCGGTTTATATCACGAATGGCTGATAAGAGCCTGCCTTTCTTCAAAGTACTAAGGAAAACAGCTCAGTTCGAATGGACCACCGAATGCCAGCTCGCATTCGAAGCATTAAAACGATCTCTCACTTGCTTGCCGATTCTTAGCACCCCCGAAAAGGGCGAAACCCTGTTTGTATACTTGTCAGTGGGCGATGAGTCCATCAGTTCGGTGTTGTTTAAGGAAGTTAATAATCAACAAAGGCCGATCTACTATACTAGTAAGATCCTCACTACGTCGGAAAGCCGATATTCCGAAGTCGAGAAAATAGCGTACGCACTGGTCCTCACTACGCGACGACTCCGGCCTTATTTCCTGTCGCATACCATGGTGATTCGCACAAGCTTACCCCTTCGGCAGACACTAGGTCAGCCTACCGCGTCAGGGCGAATTGTTAAATGGGCCATCGAGCTGGGACAATACGAGATCCAATACCAACCCCGTACCTCGGTCAAAGGACAGGCGCTGGCAGATTTCATCCGAGAAACCACCAGGATACCCATCGAGAAGGAGTGGAAAATTTATGTGGATGGTTCATCTACAACCACAGGAGCAGGGGCAGGGATAATAGTTATTGATCCTACTGGAACGGAAGTTGAGTTTGCCGTTAGGTTACCTCGGGTCTCCAATAATGAGGCAGAGTATGAAGCCTTTATCCGAGGTATGGAGATCGCTCAAGAGCTCGGGGCGCGAGTGGTGCGAATATACTCCGACTCTCAATTGGTAATACACCAACTCGAAGGGGACTACGAAATAAAAAACGATAGAATGAAAAGTTATGTAAATAAAGCCCGAGCTGTGCAAGAAGCTTTTGAAGTCTGTACCATGCATCAAATTCCGAGAAACGACAACCAGCGAGCTGATTTCCTCGCTAAAGTCGGGTCGTCAGTCGTCGATTGTATTGAAAGAAAGATCACTATCCTTATTGCCCCTACCCCAACGCCGGGTGTAATGGTAATAGACGAAGAGCCGGATTGGAGAACACCGTTATTCAAATACTTCAGAGGAGAGCGAGCTGGCACCAAGAGGGAGCAGCACCGTTTGGCATATAAAGCAAGGCACTTTTACGTACGGCATGGGACATTATATAAAAGAAACTTCACCACAGTAGATGCAAGGTGTTTGGGAAAGCAGGAGGTAAAGCATGTTCTGGATGAAGTGCATCGAGGTGGTTGTGGTGAGCACGGAGGAGCTCGGGCCCTAATGCAGAAATTACATCGGGCCGGATATTACTGGCCTGGCATGAAGAAAGACACGCACCGATATGTTCAACACTGCGTACAATGCCAAAAATATGCCTCGCTCATCCACAAACCGGGGGAAGAAATGACCATCATGAGTGCTCCATGCCCTTTCGCCCAATGGGGAATCGACCTGGTGGGGCCATTCCCTCAAACCACGGGTCGGAAAAAATTCATCATTGTCGCGGTAGACTACTTCACTAAGTGGGTTGAAGCTGAAGCCTTGTCGAAAATTTCAGAAGATGAAGTCATGCACTTCATTTGGAAGAATATCTGCTGTCGATTTGGCCTACCTCGAAGCCTTGTATCGGACAACGGCACTCAGTTCAACGGTAAGAAAATCCGAGCTTGGTGCGAAGAGATGAAAATTGCACAAAAATTTGTAGCAGTAGCGCACCCCCAGGCCAATGGACAAGTGGAGTCCGTAAACCGGACCATTGTCAATGGGTTGAAGAAAAGGTTAGACGAGCTAGGTGGAAGTTGGGTAGACGAGTTGCCCTCCGTCCTCTGGTCTTACCGGACCACAACCAAAGCAGCTACTGGCGAAACACCGTTCCGGTTAACCTACGGAACTGAAGCGGTTATACCGGTCGAAGTGGCAATGGACACACTCCGCATCGCCGCATTTGACGAAGTAACAAACGATGATGCTTTAAGATCGCAACTGGACGAAGTTTTCGATCTTCGGGAAACGGCGTATTTGCACATGGAAAGAAGTAAAAACTTGATCAAAGCTCGGTATGATCAAGGAGTGCGGTCCCGCTCATTCCAGATCGGAGACCTCGTCTTGCGACGAGCGGACGCGCTAAAACACACGGGAAAGTTGGAGGCTAATTGGGAAGGACCATACACAGTCACCAGGTGTTTGGCCGGCGGAGGATATGAGTTGGCAGACATCGACGGGAAGCCGTTACCTCGGGCTTGGAACATAATACATCTGAAACGCTTCTTCGCGTAAAAAAAAAAAAAAAAAAAAAAAAAAAAAAAAAAAAAAAAAAAAAAAAAAAAAAAAAAAAAAAAAAAAAAAAAAAAAAAAAAAAAAAAAAAAAAAAGAGAGAAAGAGAGATAAAGGAAATCGAGGCAATTACGCCAGCAAAATCGAGACACACCTTGTACAGACAAAACAACCATTAATAAACATCCATTTTCCGATCTGGGCTAGGCCCCGTGGTTTTTTCTCTCCTTATTTGGAGGGTTTCCACGTTAAAAAAGTACTTGTGTTATTTACTTAAGTTATAACTGTGGCGTTAACTCGCGTGTTTTATTGTGGCGTTAACTCGCGTGTTTCACTGTGGCGTTAACTCGCGTGTATCATTGTGGCGTTAACTCGCGTGTTTCATTGTGGCGTTAACTCGCGTGTATCATTGTGGCGTTAACTCGCGTGTTTTACTGTGGCGTTAACTCGCGTGTTTTACTGTGGCGTTAACTCGCGTGTTTCACTGTGGCGTTAACTCGCGTGTTTTATTGTGGCGTTAACTCGCGTGTTTCACTGTGGCGTTAACTCGCGTGTATCATTGTGGCGTTAACTCGCGTGTTTCATTGTGGCGTTAACTCGCGTGTATCATTGTGGCGTTAACTCGCGTGTTTTACTGTGGCGTTAACTCGCGTGTTTTACTGTGGCGTTAACTCGCGTGTTTCATTGTGGCGTTAACTCGCGTGTATCATTGTGGCGTTAACTCGCGTGTTTTACTGTGGCGTTAACTCGCGTGTTTCATTGTGGCGTTAACTCGCGTGTATCATTGTGGCGTTAACTCGCGTGTTTTACTGTGGCGTTAACTCGCGTGTTTCATTGTGGCGTTAACTCGCGTATTCTACTGTGGCGTTAACTCGCGTGTTTCATTGTGGCGTTAACTCGCGTGTTTCATTGTGGCGTTAACTCGCGTGTTTCACTGTGGCGTTAAATCGCGTGTTTTACTAAAGTAAGTAAAAAGCATGTTTTAGTGTGATAATGGTTTGTGTTTTCTGTTGCAGCGCTAAGTCGCGTATTCATAAGCGAGATGATGAGGTCAAGCATCAAGTTGAAATATAAAAACAGTTTTCTGAGATCAAGTTAACTGATAAGCTTAGAAGATAAGCACAAATGAGAATGATCCGAGATATGGAAACATGAATTGAACTTGAAGTCAAGACAAGACGAATATCAAAGCTCGAAGCACAAATTTGAAAAACGAATAAAGACGCTTCTGAACATATGGAAAAACGGAGGAATTGTTAAGGATACAAGGCAAAAGGAAATAAGAGACGTAATGTTTAAAGAAATACATATTCAAAATACAAAACATAAAAATGGTTAAGTCTTTTTATGGTCTTCACTTCGGAACTGCTGCACCCGCTTCACTTCGATTCTCAGCATCCGGAGGGGGCGGCGGAACGAGGCTTGGCTGTGCCTCTTCGGAATTAACCACCGTTCCAAGGGCCCCAATGTCCCCGACAAAGTCCGTAATGGCTCCTTGACGGGTAAACTCTTCAACGAGACCCTGGTAAACCGGCCTCCACCATTCCAAGTTAGGATCCTCATTAACGTCCCCCTCGAAACCCGGGATCACGTCATCGGGAAGGTCTTCGGCCAGTTCACTTTCCGCCAACGGGAACTCGATGCCGGCGCCACATAACCTCTTTCGAACGGCTGCAACCGCCGAGGAGAAGAAAAAACGAGCCAACCCCGAAGCTTCTCGGGTGAAGGTAGTCGAACGCCATAACCGGTGAAAGAAACGACGAACGAACTCCTCGATAAAACGGAGACCTTCGGGCGATCCCGGGAACAATCTCTGTCCTTCTTTCACCCCCTCGGCGAAATTAGTAGAGGCCTGTACCCCGGCTGCATACAGCTCGTTGGAAAGTCCTTTGGCTTTTTCTTCTAGGCTGGCGACGTGAGAGCCCAGGGAGTCTTTCTCCGCCTGTAAGATCTTCTCCCTCTCCTGCAACCTCTTCACCTCGGAGAACAGCCCTTCCTTCGACGATTCAGACATCGCCAAACTTTCCTTCAGGCCTCGAACTTCCTTTCGAAGTTGAGTCACCTCCTTCTTTTGGTTATCGTATGCCTCACGCGAGACATCATCCCACCCCAAGGGACCCGAGAAAGCGATGGCGAATTGCTACATGTACAAAGAGTTCAAACAAGGTTAGCCTTGGATAAAAATATATGAAGCTAAGGAATTGGTTCGAATAATCCGAAATCAGACCAACCTGCGTAATGTTGTGAAGAAGTAGCTCGAGACGGTCGCCTTTACTCATCTGCCCGAAATGGGCAATGTCGGTGGGAAAGGCCAGAGACCGACATGCGGCAATGGCGTTCTCCGCGTTTTGGCAAAGATGAAGCCCAAAACCGGCAGGCAAAGACGATCCAGCCGCCCCAAGGGCCAGGTCAGTTCTCCGCTTCTTCGGAGCGTTTTCTTTTTCCACCGTTTCTTCGGTCGGAGGAGGAGGTGGCGACGAGGCCAGAACTATGGCGGAAGACCGCCGGGGAGGTTCGGAATCCTCAATCCGTGGTCCACCTCGGGCGCGAGGAGGTGCGGCGTTTTTCTTGGCAGGCCTGGGTCTTAAAGATCCCTCCTCCGAGGAGTGCTTTTCAGATTCAGCGACCAGAGGGCGCTGGAACTCGAATGCTTCGAACCCAGGCTCCGGCTCGGAAGGACGAGTGGCCGGTTTGTCGCCTCGAAACATCCTCTTCATCCTTAAATCTGTCCACAAAATTGGGAAAATAGGATAAGTAAATGAGGCGCAGAACAAATATACAAGGAACTAATAAGACGACGGAAATACGTATCCGAGATAACACAATAAACCGGAATAAAAGACATGTATCGCAATCAAACCCACCTAAATCTTCCCGGGTTAGGGAGTACGTCCCGTTGTCGTGAAAATAGAAGTGGCGAAGCATCGGCGGAAAGCTAGTGAGGCTATCCGGGACGCCGTAGCTCGGTTGAAAGTGGGTTATCATTTTTAATAAACATTCGTCAATCGCCAAAGGTTTCCCCCTCTTCTTCTCGGGCAGGGTGGCGAGCCAAGGACACAAATAGGGGGTGTCAACAGGGTTCCTAGCAAAGAAATAGTGACCTTGCCACCCATCGGTTTTGTTAGGTGGCATCAGTATTTTGAAACCCGGACGGGCCGAGATGGAGATATGGAAGGGACTCGAATTTTTTAAAACCATGATGCTTCGAAAGCGAGCTGGTGTGGGAATCACCCCCGACCAGGCGCACAGCATGCGGAATCCGGTCATGATGATTATAGCGTGAGGATGGAATTGGTTGAGGGATACATTACATAGTTGGGCGATTTCAGAGAACCAAGGCGAGATAGGGAAAGAAAGACCAAAGTAGAACTGCTCGGAAAACCAGGTACTAAAGCCTAAAGGAGGGTTTAGAGGGCGATCATCTCGCGAGGGCAGAATTAACTCGACATCGGTAGGGAGGCCTATGTCGCGAACTAAGTTAGCTAGATCTACTTCGCTCAAGGTACTAGGTCCCCACTGGTCATCCGGATCTCGTCCTTCAGATAAGGAAGGAGAACCACTCCTCGCAGAAGACGAAACCTCTTTTCTGCCCCTTTTCTTGGGCCGTTCTAAGAGCTTGCCCGAGGGGGAGAAGTAGGGTCCTTCCTCTGACGAAGAAGAAATAGAAAAGGCGGGATTTTCACCCCCCTCCCCAGAGGGCACCTTTTGGCCGAAAGGATCAGGCGAACGGGCAGACATTATCAATTCGAAGAGTAAAGGCGGGGGTACTAAAAGATGGGGGGAAAGAAGTAGTACCTTTGTCGAAGAAGAAAATAAGCACGGATAGGAAAGAACTTGGTTCTCGAGAAGCAAAGTCGCCGGAGGTAAACAAGGATAGGGGAAGCGTAGAGGTGAAGAAGAGGAAAAAATTCTGAAAATTCGTGGAAGTCAGATACTTATAGGAGGAGGAAAAGTGGAAACCCTGATCACAACCGTTTATTCGGACGGGCGAGATTCAAAGTAGGTCGCCTCGAATTCGGCGCAAGAAGTGTCGATTGGACTCCCCTAGTAATGACCTAGGAAAGAGAAAAAAGCAATCATAACCGCCCACCCGAACGGACAAGATTTAATGCAGACTACCTCGAACCTAGCACAAAAAGCGCTGATGGAAATCTTCTCATGATGACCTAGGGAGCTTGAACCGACCACGCGGGGTGTCAGAGCAATTAATGAAAGGGAAAGGAAGAGGGGCTACGTATGCCGACGTAAATCTAAATCGAAGTGCGAACTGATGCCTCGTACTCCGTACTTATAAAACGAGGTAAAGAAAAGCCGACTGATTTTATAAGTAAGGAGTAGGGGGGAGTAGTTGATACGGGCTTGTTTGACAATTAACAAATAAACATAAGCCCATTAGGGTAAGCCCAATACGATAGGCCCATAATGAAGAACCCATGATGTCTTAGCTCGGTACCGTGAGCGAAGTCGTCATGGCGCGAACTCCGGAACTACGTGGGAGTACCTTAACTCGCTAGCCCAATACCAAAACGAGGTAAGGCGAGCCCAGGACAATACAGGCCCAAGATACATGACTTGGGGGAAAAGAGAAACCCTAAAAAAGGAAAGCCTTGGAGGCCAAGCTTTCCTCATCTATAAATAAGAGAATCAACACACACACAAAGGGATGAGATTTTTACACTAATCACTATTATATTGCATATACATTCTTCTATTCCGATCACTGACTTGATCGTCGGAGCTTTCCCGCCGGGAACCCCTCCCGGCGTTGCAGGTTTATTTCACCCGGAGTACGGACGGAGCTGGCTTGAGGAAGACGAAGACCTACGGACAAAATCAACATCCATATTAAATAAAATCTTTTGTGGTAAAATACGACAGCAAGCTGAAAACTGAAAAATCTGAAAAACACAGGTCTTCATCCTGAAATCCCTTTATAAACAATGAGAAAAAAAAATAAAAAACAAAAAAAAAACAACAACTAAGAACTATGTAATGGTTTAGTAAATCCACTCAAGATATTCAAAATCCACAAATGCAATCCCAACTTGAACATTGAGTAGTCATTCTTTCAGCCCCAACTGGTAGTGTGGATCCTTGGATTCCTGCAGATATGAATCAAGAAACGACGCACCTCATGGTAAGAAATTTAAAGACAACAGTCAAGATATTTCAATGTAAAGAAAAAGAAGGGAATTTATCACCTTATAATGCTTAAATTAACAATTTAAGTTATACTGATCGAAACAACAAAATTATTATCAATACCTACAAAATAATCTAAATTCAACAATCCTATCAGAATACTTGTGAACCTTTGGTTGATTTTTTTTTTGATGGAGAAACCTTTGGTTAATTGAATGGCCAACTGTATCCAGAAATAAGAAACTAACCCCACCTCTATGCATGATCACTACAGAAGCAATCTATAACAAAGAAGTTGAGTTATCTAATTGACAAGAATTCCTCCTAACTCTTCTGGGACAAAATAACTACGAACATCATTCACCATTTTCAATTCATTTATTCGTCTGTCACAAAAAGATTGAAGATCAAATTTTTGCAACATATGTAATTATCACTTTATCAACTATTTACATTATTCTCTGACGTGGAAGCAATAAATCTCAATTAAAATCTTGATGCATATCTGTTTATGAGGGAAAAAAGAGATAGAGATATGAAGAAAAAGTAGCTTTTTATGCAATGTAAATTTTAAGACAAACCAAACTTGAAAGCTCGATAATAGATCCCGAAAATGGAACATAATTATAAAAATTCTTGTGTACAATACTACAGTTAACGTAGAAGATGTATTATTCTGCTTCTCTTGGCAGCAAGATTGCTTCTTTTAGAAGATGTAACATTGACTATTGGCAGCAAGATTGCTTCTGTTAATTTGCTCAAAGTTTCAATCAATCAGTTGTTAGATGTATCCGGCTGTTAATTAACGAAAAATAGTGATCGTCATATAAGATCATTCAAGCATATGAGATTTCTACAACACTACAAAAGCGTAAATCTTTTCAAATGGGCGTTCCAATTTATTTTTTTAAACATTTCAATCCTTAAATGTCATAGCAAAAGCACAAACAAATATTTTTTTACAAATTTAAATTAAAAAGAAAAAAAAATTGATCAACAATTGTTAATTTTTCCAAGATATCTTTCTCTCAGACATTCTATCAAACATTTGGTTAGCAAAATAAGCAACAGATTAGACAATAACTTATTAACCTTTCAAAAATGAGATTGCATCCGTCTTCTCCAATTCTTTGTGTTTTTTCTTGAACCGAGAACATTTCACTTTAGAAACCCATTATTGACTGTTTCGAGCAAGTAGTTTCAGAGTGGAGGGTTTTGAAAGGATTGGAGAAGAGTTTTTTTTATTGAGGGTATTGAAGAATCGGCGAACGGGAGGCCAGATGACGAGGCGGTATTCCTCACAAGTTCCACCGAGGGTCCCACGCTTCTCGATGCAGGTGGTCTTGAGGCCAAGTTGCGCCGGCTTGATAGAGGCGACGTAAGGTTGGAGAAGGTTAATGATAATTTGTCTGGCAAAAAAATATTTCAATCTGAAGAGATTTTGGTTTTGGGATGAACATTAATTTATTAATTTAGTTTATAAGGTTAATTAAGTAATTTATATAAAGTACAATGTGTGTACGATAGGGTACGATGTGTTTTTACTGGGTTCGTACTTTAATTTTCAAATTCCTAGTATCGTACTGAGTCGTTCTAGGTCGTACAAATAAATCAATGGATCAGATTAAAATTTAATTATTTTGGACGCACTAGATTAAATATGTTACTGTCCGAGAAGTACAACCCTCTCGGACCCTAGACAACCCCAAAATAGTAATGAAACAATATATAGTAAAAAGTTATTAGCAAAATTAAATTCACAAAGGGTTATATGAACTTAAATCGTCATAATTAAAAAATGTCAGATATATGTAGTTACCTCTATTATATTTCGAAAGGTCAAAAAGAAAAATATTTAAATACTTTATCAATAAAAAATAGTAATGAAACAATATATAGTAAAAAGTTATTAGCAAAATTAAATTGACAAAGGGTTATATGAACTTAAATCGTCATAATATGGATTGATCGTTAATGAAATGAAGTATATTGAATAAATAAATAAATAATAAACGTGCCATACATGCATGTATTCTACAACTCGGATACCATTATTTTGTTCTTTAATAAAATCGATCAAAAATATGTATACAAAAATACATTTCATTTAAATGCATTTTGTAGTAACATAAAATTACCTAACTACAAACATCCGTAAACCAATGTTTATAGTTGTATACCCGTAGTCGTAATCATAAAATACAACAATTATAAACTACCATTGTCGTGATCGTACTAAAAAGTTTTCAATAATCGTAAGAAAAATTATACTATCATGTCCTTTCATTTGTAAGAGTTTAAAAATAAGAGCACTGATGCTTCGTCTCTGGAGGCGCTTGTCGAAGTCAAAATTTGAACGCCTTGCTGCCTCTTGCTCCTTTTCCTCTTGGCAAATGCATCCCCAACAAAATCAAGATTGATATATGGGGAAGCCCTGGCAAAGTGTTAAACGGGTGAGTTAGACCTTTTAAGTTTTTGAGGATTCTAAGTCATAATAAGATTTAATGTATGACTTGAATCACGCTAAATAGAAACAAAAATATTCTAATGCAGTTACTTGCTCAACCTTAAAGAAAACTATAATAACAAATTGTACGATGAAATTACTAATTGAATATTATTGCTTTTTAAATGTCAAACATTTGAAAAAACATGAATTAAAATGAAACCCATCTTTTTGAAAATTTTAATTGATTCCCAAAATTTGGTTCTAATGTATATCATATAACCAAAAATACTAATATGAAGTTTGAACCGTGTAGTGGGATTCAAAGTTGTAATTCGCTTTATAGAAAAAATGGAAATAAACTTTCAAATGTATCTAACAAAAAAATCCCAATCTATAACCATTTTGTTCTCTCACTCACATTTAAATTAATGTGTTCTCTTTCAAAATAATGGATAGTATATAATCACATTATTTACCCGGTTACTTAAACTTCAAACAACAAAGGGGAAAGACATAATCAAAATGACTTTAGTTTTCCAAAATAAATAAAAGGGATATTAAAATAAAATCCATCGGTCCATGTAGAACAGATTCAGAATAGGCATATAATTTCTAACTTCATAATTTGTCATGAAGATGTAGTACATCGAAAAAATCGAGTTGATTATTGGCATTTGTATGTAAATCACGAATAGCCAACATACCCGTGTTTGTAAAGTATGCACATCTGTGTAAACCAACATTTCTCCCCAATCTGATGTAATTGACTTCAATTATCGGGCAACCGTAACCTCTTTCATCACGATAGAAATCGTCAGCTTAAGAAACATAATTTCAATCCATCAACCAAACATTCTAAAAATATTGTAATACAACTGAAGCTAGGTTTAAAATGCAGAAAAAAGTATTACATTTTTGGGCAACAGAGTATCAGCTACTGCATTTCTTGACATTTTTGGGTAGCAGTCAGCAGAGTATCAGCTAATGCCTTTCTTGTTTCTGCCACATTACCTATCGGTCTCATCTGATTCTCCACAAACTTTCAGCATGTTGCTATAGCCCGTTTTTTGTTAAATCATCAATATATAAAATTGAAGACTGTAAATGAAAGTCTTTATTACTAATATTCTACCTCCAACCGAGTTAAGTACATAAGACATGTTACTGCAAATAAGCCGAAAAATATGTTATCGATAGAACAACACCTTACTTCTTTTATATATAAGATTTACTCGTATAGCCATATTTTTTGCATCATAAAATTATATTATTTTTTTGTTTAATTACAGACATTTGTTGACGAGGATGATCACTCAACTGGCAACAATGCTCAACAGCAAGACCACAATTTGGATGTATGAATTGTTTAGAACACTATTTTTTTTATCATTTATACACAATTTAATATAATTTACCCTTCTTTCATAATTTTTTTAGGATTTCGTTATCCTGATGATGACGTGACACCAACCAGTAAATTGCGTCTTAAAGGAATTGGTGACGCCAACTTGAATACAAGAATTATTTATAACACAAAAATTATTTGTATTATTAATAGACATGTCAATAAAATCTACCCTTCTTTAATAAATTTGGTAGGGTTTCGTCGACCCTGATGATGAAGCGACACCAATCAGTAACTTGCATGGTAAAGGACTTGGTGATGACAACTTGGATGTAAGAATTATTTATAACACAACAATTATTTTTATTATTTGTACACATGTCAATAAAATCTACCCTCCTTTAATAAATTTTGTAGGATTTGTCGATCCTGATGATGGCACTGTCAGAGTAGGTGACAAAAGAGCTAACTAATTGTTGTGTTTTCTCACGCAACTCGTAAATGATCTATTTATATTATCATAAATACCTTTTGACATTCTATATCTGTCGTTCCAAAGATATAGTCCTTACAGTTACTTAATTACTATAAATAGATCTAGTAGAATCATGAGATTATTTATTTAAGGTATAGTAATTGTTAAACGTAATTCATAGTCAAGAACATCCACGCACTTATTGAACTCATAAGGAGGTCTCGGTGAACCCAATACCTCTAGTTCAATCGGGATATATGCATCGAAAGGATCGTACTACACGTGAACTATATCATATGGTTCTTGTAGGCACTCATTTGTATGTACGGAATCATGATGCGTAGTTGCTAGGCGCCAATCTTGATTCGTAGGGCAATTAAGTTGAAACTAGATTCATCTTAATTATAACTCTAGGGACGAGTTTAAACCACAACGTGTTCTGGGCCTTCGGCTAGCTTAAATTGAACTATCGAGGGTCACACTTCTCGTGTATTTGAGATCCTTAAATGCAACGAGCTAAAATTAATTAGTTAATCATAGTGTAATCGGAAGCCAATGTGATTGAGTCAAACATTCGTAATTGTTAATTAATGATGAGAACAAATAGAGGAAAAGATATCGACGGAAATTTAGTGAACTTTCTAAATTTGGAAGTTTCCCGATTTGGCAAGTCCTAAATTAGAGGTTTCCAATATCGGAAATTAGAAAATTGCAAAGTAGTACTCGTATCGACGAGAATTTTGTGCTCATCACCAAAATATAATTGTTAAATTTTGCGAGCATCCATTTATTAGAAATGAGCCGAGAAAGGGAGTGGGCGTAAGCTATTGGACTTGGTCCAACTTAAGCCCGTAGGATTTTATGAAGGGTAAATGGCAAATAGGCCCATGATAAGGGAGTTAAATGCACATAAGTCCAGACAAAAAACAGTCTTGCAAATAAACCCATCCCCATGTCTTTTGTCTAAAATATCATCTATAATATAATTTTCATCAATTCCATTGATTATACTCTAATTTCATCAATATCACATTGACCCGGACTTGAACAAATATATCACATTAACCACCATTTATAATTTTTTTTAATATTTTTTTTATAAAAATACTTGTTTTTCCTGTAATAATTTTTTTTCCGGCGTTGACCACGCGGTTTTTCGGCATTGGCTTTCTTTCTTTTTTTTTTTTTGGAAATTTGTTTTTTAGTTTTTTTCCGGCCGGTCTCTAACGTTGATTTTTTTAAAACTATTTTTTCTCTCTCTAAATTACTGTGTTTATAACAAAATTATTGTCTGAGATAGTGATATTGAATGCCAAACAATAATATTACGGTCGAAGACAACAAAATTGCGTGCTAAGGCCATAAAATTAATTAGTACAGTAAAATTACTATCTGAGACAATAATGTTACTGTCTCTGACAGTAATATAGCAGACCAATATTGTAATATTAATTAAATTTATTTTTTTTAAGAAAAAACAAGTTTTCAAAAAAAAAAAAAAAAAAAAAGGTCAACGCAAGAGACTGGCGGTTGACCTGCCAGAAAAAACTAAGTTTTCAAAAAGAAAAAAAGTCAACGCTGGAGACTGACGGTATCCGGCGGTTGCGGTAATAATTGGGGTCAAAATTGAAATAAGGGTTGAAATTTGTTAATTGGTAAAATTAGGCTAAATTGGGATGTAAATTATGAAATTTGAGTTGAATTAAGATTTCAAGAAATTGGGGGTAATTTTTGTATAAGAGAATGTGAGATAACCCTTAGTTTTGGAAATATATAGGGCTAGGTTCAATGTATTTTTGTGTCCTAGTCAAAAACCCAAAATTTAAACTTAATTTGGCAGACACCTGCTAACTTGAAGTGACCGTTTTGCCCTTTTAGTTTGGCCCAATCCCTCGAACTCTCTTCCACTCACACGCCTAACACCCCGTTACATCTCTCCCTCATCTCATACAACGACGTCTTCTCTCACTCTGAAGAAGCTGGTCTCCAGGTCACTCCGTCCATTGGCGGCGGCCGTGGCTCAGCCTGTTAGAAATTTTATCGTACATACATACGAATTCCCAAGAACCAACATGCTTGAATCAACGAGAATTAAATATAAACATAAACACGGAAGCGTACCTTACATCATGGAATCGAATCTTCGAATCTCCACTGGATTTGGGACAGGTCTTCCAAAGAATCCGCAGTTCCTTAATTATCTCTCTAACGATGGGTTTTAGAAGAGACGGAATGGTTGCGTTTCTTTGGGGACCACGACCCTTTATATAACTGTAGAGTCCAGTTATATTATAATTGTGATTCAGCCCCATCAATAAATCACAACTAAGCCCTAATTGTCTCTACACATTAGGCCCATAATTATAGTTTAATACCCATAAGTCCAACCCAATAACCTTTATTAGATCACAATTAATTTGGACTTTCTTTAAGATAGCCATACACATTTACGTCACATATGTGAGCCCACATAATTATTGAAATAATTCCAACAATCTCCCACTTGGGCCACATATGTTATATACCTTATAAATGTGTACACCTTATGAGCTCAAAATTGCTATCATATAAAAAGGTATTCCTTACAATCTCGTCCATTTACCATACTAATATAGGACTAAAGAGGCTTTCGTCACATTGATCGTGTCTAAACCCAACAGTAATCACATATACCAATATAGCCAAACGACATAGATCAAATTATGGTGTGTAGCATGGAAATTACATATAATGTGATCTTAACATGCCTATTTCCAACTGGTCCTACTTTAAACTTTATTGAGACCAAATCTTTACATAATTGTACAAAGTGTAGCCAAATACTTTATTTCTGCAGAAAACCAAATACACAAAATTGTGTCCAAACATATCATAGAGCTACCAAAATGTATTTATATGTACACATACATACAAACTCCCACTGAACCAAAATATCCTTAAATGATATAACACCTACATGAGCAATGCTCATGAATACCTTATGTGTTAATCCTTTAGTAAGCGGATCCGCAATTGTGGAGTTTATCTTAATATGCTCTATGTACTGTTCACTTTGTACCTTTAACAACAAAGAACTTTCACAAGCTCTTGTTGTTGTTCGAAAGTATAGCTGTTAAATATTGTCACCGTATAACTTTAATACAAATCAACATGTGCAGCCTAATGACAAGTGTTTATAGCTATATTAAAAAAAATGCCAAAAAATTACCATAAATTCTTAACCATCGTGAACAGAGCTTAAAGTGTTTGCTTAACACCCATGTCAAAATAGCTCAATCACTTAGGTTTACATTAACCAAAATGGATCTATACTTTATACGCATCATAAAAATCAAAATCATGAATAAACCACACGATCTCCCAAAATATCTGATTTTGATAAATGAGCATATATATATAACTTACATTCCCTATAATTACTGTATAACCCATTTGGCTGCTTTGCTAAATGATCCACTTTATAGGGTTATTCAAATACCTGCCTAACTTTATGCACACCTTAACCGAATATGTACATTCTTTTACATAAAATATTTATTGGGCATTGAATTGAGACTAAACAAGTCTCCTTTGTTGTGAGATTATCTCCCACTGATCCTTGTGTATGTACAATCATTAACTTTATTTATCTCAAAGTACATATGAGATAATTAGCTTAGGAATGTAACATCATTAACGGGAATTTTAATTTCATTAATGGACTACTTTAGTTTGCAATCAATATCCTTCAAATCTTTAAATATTAAGATTTTATGGTTGCACTTTATTGTTCCATAAACGTTACCATTTGAGAAACATATTCCTTGTGTCCATAAATTTCTTAATAGAGTCGATATGAGTGAAATCTTTAATGACTAAACGTATCATATATCTTTCAATATTGCCCATTTGAATTACATTTGGTCTCAATTATTTGTAACCAAAGAAATTCACACCTTATGGCATTTCGATAAGATCCTAATGTCTTGTCATTCTAAATTTCAACTCATCTTTAATGCTTTATTATTTTAAGGTTGTTGAGTTTGCTCTTTAAGTAACAATTATCAAGACTTGATTGGGGAATTGTTCAACATTGTCTTATCAAATGTCCAAATCTACTTTTCAAACAATGACAAGTATAAAGACATGTACATTGTCAAAAGCAGTATTAGGAATCGAATTGACTTATCTTTAAAGACAATGTCTATAATCTAAATTTCTCCCCTCATACTCAACATCCTTAAAATATTTTAAATTTCCCCTTTTAAAACATAACATACTGCAGCACTTAATGTTTCTCCTAAATATACCTTAGTGAAGAACAATGACTTATCATACTTCCTTGAATGTCATTGAATGTTCTATTCTTGAATTTTGTACCATTTTAAATTGCTTATGCAAGATTTTACTGTATGAGACTTTTATTTAAATTATAGGTCTAATTTTGAATTATGAAATATACCAAACTTAATGTTTTCAAATGAACAAATTAACTAAATTTGTTCAAGAGAAAATCTAAATCCATCTAATGACGGTACCAAATGTCTATTTCATAATTCAAAAGAAAATCTAAGAGTCCTCATAGTCTCAATCCCAAATCTTACATAACCTCTATAGATGTATATCTTTCAACATCAATTAAATGTTGGTTATGTGAATAACCCTTTATATACACATTTATGTGAACAGTGTAACCCAGGATCTATTCACTAAATGTGTCTAGGTACAAACTCAAAATATATTTTAGAAAAGATTAAAGTGAGAAACAAGCATAATTACGTTATTCAACGTACCTCAGATGTAAACTGCAATTATAATGATTTATCTTAAGATGTACTAGTCAAATTAGCTTAGTCTTTTCTCCCTTAATTATTTATTCTTCGTGTGAACGGTCAAAGTTTTATTATTTATGTTTTACAACAAACCTTATATTGACCATTCACGTAGAAAAATAAATTAAACCATATTCACTTTCAAGTCAGCGAAACCACACTAACTGAAGTGCTATAACTCAAAATGAGATTAGACTATTACTTAATATGCTTACTTATGTTCCTTTTCTTTATACCTTATTTAAACAATAGATATCAAAATCTAATTTGTTGCAACTTTATCGTTTTAAAATAAAACGTATCCTTACTATCTTTAAGGAACCTTCTAGTACGTAGCCCCAAATTAAACCTTATGCCCCCAAAAAATTATTTAAAATGGATGCACCTAATGATCTTAAATTTTATAAATAGAACGACGATATACTCTAGGTTCTTCTATTGTTCTATCCAAAAACAAATTCAAGATCTATGCACCATAATAGGTAATAATAAAAAATATTTGTGCAATTAAGCACAAAGTGTTATAGGCAGATAATGTGTAAGCATATAAATAAATTAAATAGAGAACGTAAATAAAACCAATATACTCACATTATAATCCAAATGTGACTTTTCAATTTTAAATAATTATGGAGTACATCTCAAGATGCCTAGCACAACATTAATATCATGTCTTTGGACAATAATATTAACTGTAAGTGGCACTCTCGTTGTAGTAATCAAGTGCTGACGATAAATCCTGTCAAATAATGAGCCCATCTTTGGATGTCACTTATTATTCACATGGAAACTTAACAATTGTCACGCACTTATTACCACAGTTGCATATGTGGTTCGGCCAAATATCAACCTACCTTTGGGTATAATAAAATATTCGCATGAATTCACATATACATAACATCTTAACATTCTGAATAAGCTAATCTCCACAGAGAGGTCACTTTGGTGGCTTCATGCTTCAATCAGTTATCTTAAAAGTCAGACAACTTAATAACAAGTCATTAGATGTACCCAAAAAATTATTTAGAAATTTAAAGTCGTTGTTGTTGAACGCCAAGGCTCTAATGACATCACCTAAGCGCTAACAGGTTGTATCCAACACTAAGGTTGCCTCACTGTATTGTTTTCGAATCAAACTCAGTAATATGGCTATTCATAAAAATGAGTATGAATTGACAACATCGAATCCATCTTTATTTTGAATTTGAGCCAAAAAATGATGTGGGGCTCACAATTCAATCTTATTTAGATTTAGTGGCCAAAATAAACTTTTAACCAATAAATCTAACCTTATATGGATTGGAACTAAATTAATAAACATATAATTAGACTTAAATAAAAGCCTTGAGTCAAATATCGAAAAAGTCAATCCTTATTTGGTTAATAATAACCACTATCCATATTTTGACTCAACAACGATGAAATGACAATGGATCAGAAGCTTATTAAAAATTAATTTGTATCCTTAATTTTGACCCATTACTAAAAAAAAAAAAAAAAAAAAAATTAAGTCTAAACGGCATAAACTTTATCATCTGAAAATTCCCCAAATTAGCCTTAGAAAACCGAATTTGAAATTCAAAATGAATTTCACTTTATTGACCAAACAAAAAACCTCAAAAGAATTTAAAAGAATTCACATATTAGTTCGGTCCCTCAAAATAATTGAAATATTTTAAACGGCCCCAAAACCTTAAATTAACTTTTTATTCCTTAAAAATTACCCTTGCCCCAAAACCAGAAAATCTTTCAACTTAAAGGACTGAATTGAAATTTTGAAAGAAAAGCCTTTGAGTGAAAAGGGATCTAAGATTAAGAAATACTTAATTTGAGATTCATAATATATTTTCGAAAAATATATGACTGTTTTGGAAGAAACATTAAAAGTGGGGACTGAAATGCAGTTTTCGAAAGCTTGAGGGCTGTAATACAGATTTTTCATTATTTCAAATTGACCCCGGCTGAAAATCAGGAATAACCAAAATATGGGCCAAATTGAAATATTGCTAAATATCTCAAACTTAAATTAGGGGACCAAATTTGAAATTACAGAAACCCTAAATCTGGGACCCAATTGCAATTTCCCAAAAAATTCATTAAAGCCAATTGCCTTCTTCTTGCAGACCCGCCGTCACCACCTAAATCTCCTTTAAACTTTACAGCCAATCAACACCACCGTCGCCAGAAAATACCAAATTCTGGCTCATGTCTACGCGGCGGAGTCCACCGCCGGCGATCCAAAATGGATGATGGACATGGAGGGCTGGTTAAGGATTAACCGTGGTGGGTCCTTAGGGGTGGCTCCGCCGGGAAGACCTAAACAGCAGCCACCCTCACCATCGAATCGATTGAATTTCAGATTTGTGCCGTAAAACTTAATTCTTCAACCCATTGGATTGAAACCAAATAATTTAACCTTAAATTTGAAATTAATCAACCCAAAAAGTGAATTTATCATACAACAACTGTTAAAAGATTCTTGTAGAATCGTATTGAAAATCGAGATTCAGATTCACATAAACAACCCAATTTCCAGATTTGTCATTCAGCAATTAAAAAACACAATTCTTAAATTAATTAAACAATTAACAAACAACAGGCCGGATGAATTTTAACAAATCAAGAAATTGTCACATAACATAACACAATTCGAAGTTCATAATCGGACCATAATTTTTCAGAATTGAATCCACAAAATCATATTTCGCATAACTTCGAAATAATGAAATATGACAAACATAATATCCCCGATAATTCAAGACATGGTGGCTCTGATACCACTTGTTAGAAATTTTATCGTACATACATACGAATTCCCAAGAACCAACATGCTTGAATCAACGAGAATTAAATATAAACATAAACACGGAAGCGTACCTTACATCATGGAATCGAATCTTCGAATCTCCTTACATCATGGAATCGAATCTTCGAATCTCCACTGGATTTGGGACAGGTCTTCCAAAGAATCCGCAGTTCCTTAATTATCTCTCTAACGATGGGTTTTAGAAGAGACGGAATGGTTGCGTTTCTTTGGGGACCACGACCCTTTATATAACTGTAGAGTCCAGTTATATTATAATTGTGATTCAGCCCCATCAATAAATCACAACTAAGCCCTAATTGTTTCTACACATTAGGCCCATAATTATAGTTTAATACCCATAAGTCCAACCCAATAACCTTTATTAGATCACAATTAATTTGGACTTTCTTTAAGATAGCCATACACATTTACGTCACATATGTGAGCCCACGTAATTATTGAAATAATTCCAACACAGCCGCCTTCCTAGTTCCTACCGCCGCTTCAAAACCAACGCCGTTCGCGAGTACGAGAGCGACGACCATGACGTTGACGTCGATCGCCACGTCTTCTCCCCTTTTCCGGTACCTTTTCTCTTCTCTTTACTCAATCGGATTTTTTTATTGTTTATTTCAGCATGTTATTTCAGTCAGCCATCAATACAACTCTGGTTTCTCCCAATCGGTTGGGCTCTTGTGTTGGATATCGAATCTTCTTCTAGAAATTGATCCGCCGGATTTAGTGATTTAATCTCGCACTTATTGAAGTATATTTGGTCAATATTCGCTTAATTAATCACTTAATTAGCAAAATACAATTCTGTGTAAACGTAGGTGCATTTGGTCCTTTCCCCTACAACAAGCAGCCCAAGCCAAATTCTAAACATGATGTCCGATTTTTTTTTATTTTATTTTTTTTTTTTTTTTTTTTTTTTTTAATTCTATGGTTTTGGAGTTGACAATTTATTGTAAGTAAAAGATGCGGTTTATATTTAATCTATGATGCACGGACACGGATACGTGGACACGGCGATACGCGGATACGGACACGGTGATACGGCATTTCAAAAAAATTAGGATACGGACACGCGGGGGACACGTGTAAATATAAAAAATATAGGGGTATATTTATAAAAAATAAAAATATAGGGGTACATTCATAAATTGTAAAAAATATGTATAAGTCGTCATCACATAAGAGAACCGCTTGCCCTTGTTGCTTGTGTTCTTGGCGCGGTCGCATGCTAGACTTTTGGATTTTTTTGTGGCTCTCAAAGAAAATAGAGGAAATGTGTATTATAGAGAAAAGAAAATGTGCATTTTTTTTTATTAGGGTTCTCTCTTAAAACGTAAGAGAAGTATCCCAACTTTTTTAAAATTGTGGACACTGCCCGACACGGGTGTTCTACTTTTAGCGAAATTATGATACGGCCCGACACGGGTGTCCGAGAAGTATCCGAGTGTGTCCGAGTGTCTAGGTGTCGGATACGGGGACTCTTCACCTTCTAGAAGTGTCCGTGCAGCACAGTATTTAATCATTGCGAATTATGTAATTGGAGTGCTCTTTGTACTGATCATTATTTAAGAAGCGTGGTGACTCCTGAGGATTATATTATTTAAACATAAACTGATTTCGTGTCACAGGTCTTGGTGTTTGAACATATTATTTGCAGTAAATTTTTGCCGAGTGTTTGTCAATTCAAAACAGTTCTTTTGCAACCGATCTATCGGAGCTGTTGTCGTGTTGAAAAGTGGGATTTGAAGCTATAAATACAAATTACACTAAATATGACTATACTCATATACATGTACATGTAGTCATATATAGTCACATGCAGTCATATACATATAGTCATATATAGTCACGTGTAGTAACATGTAGCAATATATAATTATATATAAACTGTGGTTTTTCTGATGTATAATGATGTTGATGATTGTGTGTTTCCAATTTTTTGTTCGGTACTAATTGATGATGATGATTTGTTATTTGTTGAAGAACATATTTAGTCATCTGTAGTCAATTTCTGCACAGAAAACTTATTGAAAATTTATTTTTTAAAAATTAAAAAAAAAATTAATATTTAAAAAGTCAAAAAATAAAAAATATGAAAAAAATTAATACTATGGTTTTAATTTTATGGTTTTCGAGTTGACAGTTTGTTGTAAGTACAAGATGAGGTTTAAATTCAATTGTTGCGAATTATGTACTTTGAGTTCTCTTGGTACTGATCATATTTAAGAAGCGCGGTGACTCCTAAGGACTATATTATTTAAACAAAACTTGATTTTGTGTCATAGGTCTTGTTGTTTGAACAACTTCTTTGATATAAATTTTTGCCGAGAGGATATGGTATTTGTCAATTCAAAACAGTTCTTTTGCACCCATTAGATCAATATTGTTGTCGTGTTGAAAAGTGAGATTTGAAGCTATAAACACAAATTACACTATATATGAATATACTCATATAGTCACATGTCATGATATACATGTAGTCATATATAGTAACATGTCGCCATATACATGTAATCAGTCACGTGTAGTAACTAATATATAGTTATATATAAGCTATGTGGTTTCTCTGAGAGCGGTCACCATCAGATAAATTCAATTAATTGCTTCATTAAAATTTCATTGACGGCTATACATGGGCTACGAGAAATCTTCATGGCAAACCCAGAGTGAGAGAACCAACAATTGTACTTAGGTCTATTGGAGCTTATTGCATTTAGTACTCAAGTGAAAATCGCAACCGTGCATTTTAGCCTACCATAAAAAATTTTAGCAAATACACCCCTGAATCATTTCTTAGACAGCATAGTCGACCCATTTACCTTTTTCCCGTTGACTGATTGGAAAAGACTAAAATACCCCGGGGAGGTTTCTGCAAAAATAAAAGCCACAACCCTTTAACATGTATGTTTTAAAATTAAGGGGCCAAATTGAATTTTCAAAAACTTGCAGAAACTAAAAGAGGTTAAATTGCTATTTTCCAAGATATTAAAGAAAAGAAAAAAATCATCATAGTTTTACAGACCAAAATTTAATCAATCCTCTTCACCGTGAACCAGCCTCCTCCAACACCACCAACCGCCCAACTCCTCTCTGCCGCTAACTTTGCTCAACAGCCCACCACACAGCCACCGTCAAACCCATCTCAGCTGCCATCTTTGCAAAATAAATTATGATAGGGGAAAACGCACTGTTGTGATTTTCACAGGGGTACTAATTGCAACAACCGCTTATTTATTTTTATGATAGATTATATTTTGGCCCGCGTCAAAGTTTTTCTTTTTTTGCTAGAGAATCATAAATGGACCATAGACAGTGGTAAACAACATCTTATAAATGCATGCATTCCGTATATTTACTATGATTTCCTATTTTTTTTTTGAAATTTATATAAAATGGACCATCGACAGAGGTAAACAACATAAAATCACCATGTGTTCTTTATATTGCTTAAACCCTCATGTGTTTCATTTTTTCTTGCATAAAATCCCCATTTCCGTTAGTAATTAACACCGTTAACTTTAGAGGGGATTTTATGCAAGTTTTTTGTAACTTAGGGGGATTTGGTGCATGGTTTTGCAACACAAGAGGGGGTCTATGCAAAATAAATTTATTCATTAAACATTCACATTATTTTCTTTAATTAAGTCGAATACATCTATTAATATAAAATATGAAAACTAAAAAAATAATATTCGAGATGGAAGTTGGAACGAATTCTCAAATTATTTATGTTTTTCACTTATAATTAGTCCAAAAATAATTCTAAAAATATATAATAATTCTAATAATATAATTATATATTTTAAAAAATCAAAATTATTAAATAAATTAATAAATTATATCATATAAAAATTTGATTTTTTTTGGCTAAAAAACATTCACATAACCTATTAAATTTCTATTTTTCATATTGTAGCAGGATAAATGTGTTCAACTTAATTTAAGAAAATAATACGAAATTTAAACGAATAAATTGAATTTGCATAAAATCCACTTATATTGTTGAAAATATGCACTAAATCCCCCTCTGTAATGAAAAATTGCATACAATCTCCTCTATAGTTAAATGCATTAACTTTTCACGGAAAATGGGATTTCGTGTAAAATAAAATGAATCACAAGTGGGTTTTACGCAAGAAAAAAAACACGGAGGAGTTTGGTGTAGGTTTTCCTTAACATGTGGGGTTTTTTTCTTGGGGTGATTACAAATAAGCCCATCAATGGAAACTTATTCATAAAGAGATCCAGACGAAAATCTCCTTTACCAATAAGTCAACACATGGTCCAGATTTTGTAAAGGACTAAAATAACCCCTCATACTTTAATATACTCCAATTTCATCCTTAACTTAATTTAACCTCAATTTGACCCCAATTTCACAAATTATTCAATTTTGACCCAAAACTTTTTTTTTTCAAAATTTTTTTTTTCAAAAACTTTTTTTTTTCCTGCCGGTCTCCGGCGTTGACTTTTTAATTTTTTTAATTTTATTTTATTTTTCGGATTTTTTCGCCGGTCTCTGGCGTTGACTTTTTCGATTTTTTTTTTCTTTTCTTTCTTTCTGTATTTTTTTTTTTTCGTTTAAACAACAATATTGTTGTGATTGATAGTAATATTAACTATATTACTGTTAAACAAAGTAAAATTAACTAAATTACAGTTTAACACAATAATATTCCTATTTTAATCTCTAACATAGTAATATTAATTAACACAACAAAACTCATTATTATTGTGTAATAGAGTAATAGTACTATGTTGCCCGTTCAACAAATGTAAACATAATAAAAAGCCAAAAGAATCAATATTACTGTGAGTGACAGTAATATTACTATAACAACAGTAATATTACCGTCAACCACAGTAATATTACAATAATAGACAGTAATATTATTACGTTACTCCGTGAATAACTCAAATAAAAAAATATCCAAACAAAATAATAATATTGATGTGGTTGACAAGAATATTACTATAACAACAGTAATATTACCGTCAACCACAGTAATATTTTTGTGTTTACAGTAATATTACCGTCAACCACAGTAATATCAGTAATATTACAATAATAGACAATAATATTATTACGTTAGTCCGTGAATAACTCAAACAAAACAAAAAACTCAAAAAAATAATAATATTGATGTTGTTGACAGTAATGTTATTGTGTTTACAGTTATTTTACTGTCAAGGACAGTAATATAATTACGTTGACTTGTTAACAAATCAAACAAAATAAAAAAAAAATAACAAAAAATAAAAAGTAATAGTATTACGTTAATTTACTGTCAATAGCAGAACAATTACATAAATGTATTGCCAACGGCAATACAATTGCGTTAATTAACTTTCATTGACAGTATAATTACGTTAATTTACTGTCAGTGACAGCACAATTACGGTCAACGTTTAGCGGCGGACGTAAAAAAAAAACCAAAAAAAAAAACACTTAAAAAAACGCTAAAAAAAGTCAACACCGGAAACCGGCGAAAAAATCCGGAAGAAAAGAAAAGATAAAAGAAAAAGAAAAAAAAAGTCAAAGCCGGAGATCGGCGAAAAAATCTAGAAGGAAAAAGGAAATTGAAAATGCCGGTCAAAGCCGGAATCCGGCGAGAAAAAAAAAAGTTTTTGAAAACGTTTTTTTTTGAAAAAAAAAAGTTTTGGGTCAAAATTGAATAATTCGGGAAATTTGGGGTCAAATTGAGAATAAATTAAGTTAAGGATGAAATTGGAGCATATTAAAGTATGTTCCAAAAAAATGTCAAAATTGAATTTTTGTGGTCAAAACTGGATTTTTGTGGACAAAATTGATTAAATTGGGGTTACAATTAAGAATTGGGTATAAATGGTTGAGGGTAATATTGGGATATACATGAATGTTTCATTTATTTATAAATAATATTAAAGGGATGGGCTTATTGGTGAAAGAGATATCGTACATAAACCTAGAATAATAAAGATGTTTGGTTGGGGACTTATGCACAAAAATCCCTTTATTGTTTATTGTTTACCCTCGTGGTCAATAATACTTGACTTGATCACATCTTGAGCCATTGTACCAATAATTTGACAAGTATTTTAGGCATAATATTATCAACTTTCCATACACTGAAAACAGACTTTATCTAAAAATTACTTATAAAATTTCCTTCAGAAGTGCGTATCAATGTTTACAGGTCGAATATCCTAAAAGATGTTTCTTCATTCATGAAATTACTTAATTGTTAGGAAATCTTAGGGAAGAACTTATAATTAAAATAATATGCAAATACGTCATAGTTGCATGATAATTTTTTTTATTATAAATTTTAAGATTCAATTCCGTCAATATTTAAGATCATTACATCTTTTGGCAAAATACATTCTTAAGAATAAAATAAGTCAAAGATTATTACAAACATATGAACGTGAAAAAGTAGTTTCGTACATAGTAAAATACAATCTACAAACTTTGACGTAAGTGTTTGTTCATATATAATTTCAACTAAAGGAAAGTCAACTATTTCTATAAGGGAGAAAAAGGGGAAATAACGCAGTTGACGATAAAGAGGAGTTAAATTCATATGAATTAGTCTATCTTGTCGCTACATTTTGTTTTCCTAGCAGCATTTTCTATTTCTCCTAAGACCGAATTTGAGGTGTTAGGAACATTCTAAAATATCATAATGTTTCTGGCACCTCAAATTCAGTCGGAATAAAGCTAATTTATATTCATATGAATGTAGCTCCTCTTTTATATATACATACCCCCATATGAGAATGTTTTTCTCAATGTGGACCAATAGATTTTCCTCCACGAGCAATCCTGATACACCAATCTAAAAAGTCTAGCTCAATGTCATATCTTCTAATATGATTAATCAGCTATCTTGGCCTACAAAAAGAAAAAAATAAATCGTTTTTAGTTAAAAATAATAATAATTCAGAATATTAATTAGTTGGTCAATCCATGCATGTATACATCAAAAGTGTATTATCATAAAAGAATAGCGGCAAAAAAAATTATACCTAATTTAAATCGTCGAGAAATACCGCATGTGTTCCACATTAAGAACCATTATCTAATACTCAAGAATTCCTTCTTTATTACTACCATTTTGCCACATACCATAGCTTTCGTCGTCAAAACCCTACACAACTTAAGAATAAAATAAAATTAACACAAGGCAACCATGGAGAAATTAAACAAATGTTATTAGTCAAATCACAATAACTTTGTAACATTACCGATCTGAACATCAGCTTCTCTAGCATTGGTGCACAGCTTCTCTAGCATTGGTGCACAACCAAGCAGGCGAGCAAGTAGTCCCCACCCGTTAAAATCCATGTATTTTATGGTCAAATAAATCATTTTGCCAAACTTAGGCAGTTGACCACGGCTGCACAAACAATGGGATTATCAAAAACTGGAAACGTCTTATTTTTTTATTTGATGGTCTTGAAATGTAACGGCGTTGTAAATCAAAATAATATGAAGAGGCGGATCTTGGAAGTCTTAAATGATCCATATAATTAATATGGAAAGAAATCCAGAGAAACTCGAAACTCGAAAGAATTAATACTCAAATTCATGGACGCTTTCATATTAAATGAGTACCAAGTAGGGTTCGGCTAGTCGAAAGGAGCAACATGTTTTCACGGTCTATGGCAAACAACCATTTGGGTCTACAAAAAAGAGAAGAAAAATCGATTTTAGTCAAGGATTTTATGTATTTCCAAGAAACTCAAATTCAAGAATAAACAACCATTTGGGTCTACAAAAAAGAGAAGAAAAATCGATTTTAGTCAAGGATTTTATGTATTTCCAAGAAACTCAAATTCAAGAATAAACAATACACCGAAAAAGCATGGAACTCAAATTCAAATTTTGACTCACGGTTTTCATCGCTAAAAAATGAGCTTCATCATGCTCTGACCATCCACACTGAGCTGCATGCATAAGAAGATATTTGAATGAGAAACTCGATCGATGCCAAATCCTCGAGAAGTCGTGTTCATAACGCGAATGTAAATTAAATTATAGTATAAATAAAACTAGTAAATTATAGTAAGGAAAAACCATGCAATTAAGATGTGCCACAACTAACCTCAAATCTTGTGCCGACACCCTTTAAAAATTTGCACCATGCAATTGATAAGTGAATGGAAGGTGGCTTTACGGTAGATAATTGCTATCAAAATTTCCAATCCTCCAACACTACTAATTAAAGAGATCTGGAATTCACCGGTTGGTCAACAACAAAAAAAAAAAAACACGAAAGGTGAGTTCTTAAATTTTGTTAATAATGAAACTGAATTTTTTTTTTCTCGATTAGAAATATAATGAAACTATTGATGCGATAAAAAAGTTAACGTCAGAGAATTGGTTTACCCTAATGCCGCTGACAAGAATATTGTTCGATACGCTTCTACTCCATCTGTATGTCAAAAAGCAAATAAAAAGAAAGAATAAATCAGGCTTTTAGACATCCATATGTGTAATAATCAAACATGATCAAATCAGGGTTTAAAACAAAAAACAAAGATCTGTCTATAAACAATGGGATTAAGGTGTAAAGTTACAAATCAATCAATAAATTGTCTGAATAAATCTGCCCAGATAAGAAACACACCACAAATCAAATGTCCGGAACAAAAAAACATATCCATTTGTGTAATAATCAAACATGTTTTCCCAAGACCAAATCAGGTTTTAAAAACCGGAAAAAAATCAATCCATTTTTTTTGTTTTGCATGCAAACAGCAAATCAAGAAGATGGAAGAGAAAACCCATATGTTGGAACAGAAGGCATACCTCCGCGGTGGAGGTTCAGGTGGCGGCCTTAGGCGGTGGAGATCTTCCAGCGAAGGCATTTTTTCTGTCGGGTTTTCAGACACAAGCACGGCGCAGGTTCAGACAGAAAATTTCGGTCCGTTTTATAGAGTTTGAGTGACGTCAAAACCTAGGAAAAAGAAAGTGCGTGTATTTAGGGCACCGCCCTAATTAGCCCACTGGGCTTTAGATTTGTTGTGTCAGTGTTCTAAAAATGATTATTAAAATAAGAGATGCAAAAAACATAATAGTATTTTATTTTTGTATGCTGAATTTGATATTCCGATTTAGTAGTATTTTATTTTTGATAGTTTTTGATAATTGATCGATAAACTTATAACCCGTTGAGGTATTGAAAGTTTTTTTTCCCCTCCAAATGTAAACGAAAATGCTATTTCGGGAGAGGGTGGTTATACGATATCTATCAACTAAATTCACGGAGCGGTCACCGTCGTACATGTCGATTAATTGCTTCACTAAAATTTCATTTACGGTATATACATGGGCTACGAGAAAATCTGAATCGCAAACTCGGAGGGAGAATCAACATCTTTATTAATTAGGGGTTCGTTTATCGTTTATTACATTCTTTATGTTACTATATATGGATTTCGGCTTGCGACAAGGCTTTTTAATTTATGCTCGAGAATCATAATAATTGCACGCAATAAATTCCAATAGTATACGCCATACATTAATGGGATAATTAGTGAGAACCCCCAAAACACTTTTAGTGAGACACCCCTACCTATTAAATAAAATCACTTTTTAATTAAAATAAGACTTCACATGACTGATCTACCCCTGAATAATTCTGAATAAAATATGTAATGACACACAATCCGCCACTTCCATAACCGTATATCTCTCTTTCTTTCTCCTCTCTCGCTCGCTCGTTCTCTCTCTTCTTTGTCGGTCATTCAATCTCATGTGGAAGAACGATGAAAAATCTGACGGCAACAATTACAAACAAATCATCCGCTAGATTAGGTCATCGACGTGGAAGTCTAAAACGACTCTTGTGCCCCTACATTGTTAGGATTTGCGGCGGCGGCGCGGTTCCTGAAGATTGGCGGTAGGAGCTGCTTCAACAGGCTTCCCAAGAGTTTTAGATGCAACTGTTAGTTTCTTTTGCTTGGCGACACTAGGATTCGCTGGAATTTGAATATTTTAAATCTATTTGTTAGATTTCTATTTTTTATTTTGTGGGTTTATTTCGCGTGGCGGTGTTAGGGTTTCGCTGGAATTGAGTATTTTTTGTAGTCGTTTATTGTTAGACTTTTTATAGTTGTTTTTGTTAATGTGTGACGTAAAAAGTTATTTTTGCTGGAATTGAAGTGACATTATTTGTTTTTGTTTTAGCTTGAATTGTATTTCATTTTATAGTCACTTTTGTTATCATGTGACATATATAGTTGTTTTCATTGACATAAATAGTCATTTTGTATGCATGACATAAATGGGTTGTTTTGCTAGAATTGAGATTTTTTTATAGGGGTTTTTGTGCATAAGTTCCCAACCAAGCATCTTTATTATTCTAGGTTTAGGGACTATATCTCTTTAACCAATAAGCTCATCCCTTTAATATTTATTACAAATAAAGAAAACATTCATCTATATGCCAATATTACCCTCAACCATTTATAACCAATTCTTAATTGTAATCCCAATAATTTAATCAATTTTGTCCACAAAAATCCAATTTTGACCTCAAAAATTCAATTTTGACTTTTTTTGGATCATACTTCAATATGCTCCAATTTCATCCTTAACTTAATTTAATCTCAATTTGACCCCAAATTTTGTCGCCGGATTCCGGCGTTGACTTTTCAATTTTTTTTTCTTTCTTTCGGAATTTTTCGCCAGTCTCCAGCGCCGTAGACTTTTTTTTTTTTTTTCTTTTTCTTTTCTTCCGGATTTTTTCGCCGGTTTCCGGCGTGACTTTTTTTAGTGTTTTTTGAAGTTTTGTTTTTTTGTTTTTTCGTTTGTTTTTTTTTTTTTTACATCCGACGCTAAATGTTGACCGTAACTGTGCTGTCACTGACAGTAAATTAACGTAATTATACTGTCAATGATAGTTAATTAACGTAATTGTACTGCCGTTGACAATACATTTATGTAATTGTCCTGCCGTTGACAGTAAATTAACGTAATATTATTATCTTTTATTTTTTGTTATTTTTTTATTTTGTTTGATTTGTTGACAAGTCAACGCAATTATATTACCGTCGTTGACAATAAAATAACTGTAAACACAATAATACTACTGTCAACAACATCAATATTATTATCTTTTTGGGTTTTTTGTTTTGTTTGTGTTATTCATGGAGTAACGATTACTGTATATTATTGTAATATTGTTGTAAACACAATAATATTACTGTGGTTGACGGTAATATTACTGTTGTTATAGTAATATTGCTGTCAACCACATCAATATTATTATTTTGTTTGGAATTTTTTGTTTATTTGAGTTATTCATGGAGTAACGTAATAATATTACTGTCTATTATTGTAATATTACTGTGGTTGACGGTAATATTACTGTTGTTATAGTAATATTACTGTCATTCACAGTAATATTAATTATTTTGGCTTTTTATTATTTTTACATTTGTTGAACGATCAACATAGTAATATTACTCTATGATACAAGAATAATGAGTTTTGTTGTGTTAATATTATTGTGCTAGAGATTAATATAGAAATATTATTGTGTCAAACTGTAGTTTAGTTAATTTTACTGTGTTTAACAGTAATATAGTTAATATTATTGTCAATCACAACAATATTGCTGTTTAAACGAAAAAAAGAAACATAAAGAAAGAAAAGAATTTTTTTTTACAAGTCAACTCCGGAAACCGGCGAAAAATTCGGAAAAAAAAAAAAATTGAAAAGTCGCCGCCGGAGACCGGCGGGAAATTTTTTTGTTTGAAATTATTTTTTTTTGAAAAATAAAAAATTTTGAAAAAAAAAAAGTTTTGGTTAAAATTGAATAATTTGTGAAATTTTGGGTCAAATTGAAGTTAAATTAAGTTAAGGATGAAATTGGAGCATATTAAAGTATGAGAGGTTATTTTAGTCGTTTACAAAAATCTGGACCATGTGTGGACTTATAGGTAAAGGAGTTTTTTGTCTGGATCTCTTTATGAATAAGTACCCATTGATGGGTTTATTTTTAATCACCCCTTTTTTATAATCGTTTTTGTTAAATTTGTGTAGGTGAGTGTGAAATTAGGTATTTTATAGAGTTGTTTTTGTTATCATGTAGTTGTTCTTCCTGGAATTGATGGCACAAATTCTTTTTTATTTTTGCTGGAATTTTAGTACATTTTATAGTCCTTTTTGTTATCACGTGACATAAATAGTTGTTTTCGATGACAAAAATGTGACATAAATAGTTGTTTTCGATGACAAAAATAGTTGTTTTTCAGCATGTTTGTCAAACCAACTATTTTATGAATAACTTTCCAAATGAAATTTATCAAAACCAATTATTTATGTCATGCACAACAAGAAATAGACAACAAAGAAAACCAATCCAAATTAAACTACACATGTATCAACAATAACCACGTGAGTATCTACCTTTCAAATTAAACAGACTATTTTATGAATTAACGACCAACTGCTATCTTTTAAAACCGACTATTTTTCTCATTCATTACAAGGAATAGAAAGCTACTAGCATCCAATCAGATGGTAATTCACACATTAAAATACACGTCTAACAACAACAACACCCCATAATCAACTATATTTAAATGGAAATCAACTTTTTTTTTTAAATCAGACTTTCAATGTTAATTCACAATTAAATAATTATTGAAATCAATTGAATATTCCAACTGACTGAAAAATTCATGTAACTCAAACATAAAAAAAGAAGAATTAAAACAAAAAACAGTTGTTTTTGTACTAGCAAAATCATTTTAGTTGATTTGAACTTACATCCAAATCTCTAATATCATTCAACATCTCCATCCTTGTAACCAGAGAAGAAGAAAATCCCAAAAAAAATTAGGATGTGAAATTTTCCGTGCCCCATGTTAAATAAATTATGACAAACATTTGTAGAGAATACAGTGTGCAGTACTGAAAAATATAATCAACTCTTTTCAATATGGCCCATACGGCTATTTGATTAATCAAATATTTGAAATTATTTTGTGTACAGTGGTGTGGAATGGGCTTATGTTCTTCTTCATTCAACTATACTTCCAAAATCATCATAGACAGTGCAAATCAAACACAATTAATTTACAAATTCAACAACATCATCTATTGTATTTATAAAACTGACTGTGTTTTAGTTAAATATGACTATAGTTGCGCCCAAAACAACAATTTTATCTAATCTTGCTATGAAATCGTCTAGAATTTTTTTAAAGCAACTATACTTTATAAGTGATCATAGATAGTATAAATTGAGCACAATTCAATACAATAGCAACAAAATCGACTATTAAAAAACAACCAACTATTTTTTTTCATTAATCATCAGATCGTTCTACTACCGTATTAAAATCACAAATATTTGTAATACTAACTCAATTATAAGCAAAATACAATCGTAAATATTATTTTTTCACTCAATGGAAGTAATTGTGTACAACACTATCATGTGAAACTGACTAAATGTTAAAAAAAATAGGAGATTTATCCAACATCAATTAACTTATTTTTAAAAATTAAATAGTTGAGTTATTTACGCACATCCACTTTTCGCATACCGTCCATCGATTTCATCCTACGCCCCCCTTAATCACAAAGATGTGAAAAAAATAGTCAGGTGCCATCGATAGGTACCAAACAAAAACAATCTAAGACAAATTTGTAGATGTTTTTTAGAACTATTTTTTGTTTCCCAAGCGATTGCACTCTTCGATTTCAAGATACGTCGTTTTTTTTTTTTTTTGCGCTAGAAATTGGTGGTCGACGTAGTTGTTTTTTCTATAGATCCTGGGGCTGGAGATGGGAGGTTGGATGGAATGGGCAGCGGGATTTTAGGCATTTTTCATAACCGTGATTATAGCAATGTTTTTAGAGGAGAAATTCAGTTCCATTTTTTTCTAAATTCATTCGTGGCTTACAAAGGGTTATTTCAGGGACAACATAAAATAGTTGATTTGCTGCTATTATTGAAAATGTTGGTGGATCGACTCTTAATAAAAAAAAACACTAGAGGGGGTTCTCACTAATAGACCCTACATTAATAATCTAAGGTTGATGAGCGAGGATGGAACAAGTACTCTGAATATATGTCGTTTAAGCAATAAATTATTATTAGTGGATGGGAGATAAGTGAAATCCGCGACAGTGTAAATCCTATATAATAGTTTGAACATGCCAGAATTAGAATTAGTTAGGGCAGGAAATTATAAAGATTTTTTTGAATTCCGAGGATTATGATCCAAAAATTTCCAATCTTGTAATTTTTTTAAATCTCTTATTTTTTAAATAAAAAAGGATAAGAATCAAAATTATATAACTAAATAATCAGAAACTCTTACTTCGCTATCTGATTTTAATTTTCGAAAAAATATTCTCAAAACTCTGAAAATTTCTAAAAGTACAATTATAATATTTTTCTTTCTTTATTTTGACCAAATAAAATAAATTTATTTCATAAATAGGTGCCCCGTTAAAACCTTGTTTGGCCGAACATAAAAAGGTAACCCAAAAAGATACAAGCATTATATGAATCTTTGCCACAAAAGCTAATAAACGAATTTTTAGAACCAACCACCCATGTGTAATCTCTAATTTCCAAAAAAGCTTGCATGTTAAAAAAAATTAGCAAATACCACCGCCTCTTATTTCAAAATTATTTGTTGACTTTCGTGAAATGACAAAACTATCCTAATAAATATTAAAAGAATATTTCACTTAAAAAAATAAAAATAAAAAAAATTAAATATTAAAGGACCAAAGAGAAAAAGCGAAACCATCTTCAACCCCCCGCACTCTCCCCAACAACCGAACCCCCAAATCAAATTCTCACCCACCCACCGCGGAACCACCACCACCACATATGTCTTCAACCTGCTCTCGATTTGGTGTGAAGAAAAAGCTCCAATATATGGGTGGAAAATGGTGCGGGAAAACTCTAAACTGAACCGAATTTCGTCGGAGAAAATGCTGAACTGGTGGAGTGGAGTAGAAGCGGGATATGGTGAGCGAATTGCATTTACTACCCCTATATAAATTGCATATGCGCGATTCCTTCTGTCATAAAAACAATAGAAAAAAACCCCCTTGTACTAATTAGTTAGAGGTGAAAACCGCTCTTGGAAATGTTTGGTAAGGTTTTCAAATTATTTTCACACTTTCCCCAAATGAAAATTATTTTCCTATAATATTTTCAAAAACTGTACACAAAAAAACTTCAAATGCTTATCTCTTTAACAAACATGATTTTACTACTACAGTGAAAATTGTCTCCACTAAAATATGAACTAAAATCACTTTATCTTTCAAATTGTTGTTCCAAAATACCGTTTCCCAACACCTTTCAGACAAGATTTGACTTGCTACAGTACAAATTATCTCCTCTCAAAACACAAACAAATTTTATTTTATTTTTCCAAATTCTTCTCCCAAAACATCTTTCTCCAAAATAAAATGGAAATGAAAACCCAAAATCTTACCAAACATAGCCGTTATCGTGTGTCGCACTCGCGGATTGTTCGAATTTTTCTATTTTTTTGCCTATGAAATGACATAATTGCCCCAAAAGCCTACACCATCTCTTCTCTCTTCTCTCTTCTCCGTCTTCTTCGTCTTCTTCGTCTTCTTGTCCTTTTTACTTTGGAATAAATCTTCTCAGGGTAATTGACATTTTGCACCCTTCAAATATACCCCCATTTGGAACTTGGTAAATTTGGCACACTGTATCCTCCGATTACCATTAGCTTGCCATAAAGCACCCTTGATATCTTTCTAACATAGATTTGAATAAGAATTTTTTTAACTTCTAAATTGCCTTCCCCACTTTATTTGTATGACATACTATATTTTTTTTTACATTCAAGAACTCATTTGACCCCTCTCTCTCTCTCTCTCTCTCTTCTTGGTTGTGCGTTTTAAGTCATTTTCATGAGTTATTGTTTTCAAGAATTTGTATATTCCAAAACTAAAAAGGTAGAATAAAATGAAGACCGCAAATAACGTGATTGATTTTTCTCATCTGCGGTTTCAAGATTTTGAAGGAAAAAAAAACAACGAAATGCGGTTTCAAGATTTTATTATGAATTTGAGTCTTAAGATTGCATTCAATAAAATTTTATTTAATCAAACAAAATGTTATTAACTATTTGAAAAGTTTAGTATGAATAATTGATTATCATTATTTACGGACGTTTTGGATCAAGCAATTTGCTAGGGATTCGGGGATATAACCATTTAATATTAGTACTTTTATGTATTTCGTCCTAAAATAAAATCAATAAAATTGCGAATAAATTTCAAAAATAAGAGATCATATCATTTAGCTAAGATGGGGTATCACATTTGTTTATCTTCATGTTTTGGTTACGTAATTTAAATGTTATATTATATAAATAGTGATCGCTGATATTGTTCAATAGTAAGTATACATGAGATTTTTAGACCTGATGTCTCGATAACATCTTTTTCGAATTTCTTTTCATTTCTTTCGAATCTAAATTATATGGGATTATGTTATAGAGAAGAAAAATAAGTGGGAGTTTTACATTATATATGAAATGATTTTTCGGTGAAAGAGTTAAAAGCGGACAACAAACATCAATCGCTCCTTGTTTCCAAAAAGTGATTTTTTTTTTTTTTTGCTTTTCTCGTTCGTATTTATCTTTAGTGTGTTTATAATGTCTATTTGTATTTTCTAATTGATTTTGGTTCAACAAATTGCAAGAAAAAAATTGAAACAACAAAATCAAATTGCTGCATTAAACATAAACTGCAAATTGCAACCTATAATAGTAGATTTTTTCGCTAACTGCAAATTGCAATTTTTTGCATTGATAGAGTACTTTTTATAATTTCATTGTTGTTTTTTTTTAGTTTTTATGATATGTATTATTTTTTTGTTTTGTATTCTTATTGTTTGCATTTAGATGATACATATCATATTTTCATTTTATTGTTGGTAATTAGATGATGCTAATTTTTTGTTTTCAGTTTCATGTTTGTATTTGGTGAATTCATAGGTAATTTGTTGTTTGCAATTCAGTAACGCAAATTTTGATTTTAAGTTTGCTAGTTTCATTTCACGGAGTCCTAGGGAGTGGCTTGGACCAAAAATTTTGAAGACAGAAAGATAAATGTTAAAAAGCTAATTATATTTTCCTTTTAAAATATAATAAATATAAAAATAAATACATCAATAAATAAATATTTAGCATTTTTAGTTTCTTTTTCGCATTAACTTCGAGCTAAGCATTGTTCCTCTTCATATGGAACTAGAAAAGTGTGACGTGTGTTGCACGTCTCTATTTATTTATGTATATATGAAAATATACTGAAATAGTAGAATGTGATTTTATTTAATATTGATATACATAAACTATTATATTTATGTTACAATATCTTTTTCTTCTTAGTTTATTTCAGTAATTATTTAGCATGGTCTTGAATATCATATGTGTAGTGATTTTTTTCTTTGTTTTTAATTAGAACATTTTAGATCTTGTGATCACTTTCATTTCGAGTTGTCCCATTTACTCTTGATTGTTTATTACATTTTTTTAGGACAAATGATAAATAAATAATAATGAAAAATTAAACATAAATGAAAAATTGGATGGAGACATGATTATTGTCGTGAACCCAAGGTTCACGAGTCAGAATCGACGGGGTTCACAATTCGAAAGTACAAGACCATTAACAAATCCTTAAGGTTAAGAGTTTGATTACAATTTTATTTTTATTTTTAGTACAAAGGACAAATGAATATTAATGAAAAATTAAACATAAATGAAAAATTGAATGGAGACATGGTTATTATCGTGAACCAACGGTTCACGAGTCAGAATTGATCGGGGTTCACAATTCAAAAATACAAGACCATTAGCCAACCTAAGTTAAGAGTTTGATTATGATTCTAAAATGCAATTTCACAAATCGAGTGTTGGTTCAACCAACGATTATCGACAGATTTAAGTTGTTGTGGTTACAATTTGTCAATGAATCATATATTATTAATTATTGTATTTAACATGTATTAATGAACTATTTAATTATGATCTATTTTTGTTAATTGACCTTGAACTTTTAATTATTTTACGGGGCATTTTTGTCAATACATAAAATGGAAGAAACCATCTACCATTCACACTTTTATATATAGTATATATTATATTCAATGCAAATATTTATCCTCATTCTCAGCCCTGCCTCTCTCCTCCTCATATCTACCTCCCTGTCCTCCTTAGCTATGCCTCCCTCATTCTCTTGTCACGTTCTGCCTAATAAGTCCTATTAAAACCTTAATAGAGCTTTTCTTGTCTGATCCTAGTGTCCTGCATTTACCAGTGTACCCAAAGCTAATGCTATTGTTGAGTCGAGTAAACCGTAATTCATATCAATTTTGTTAATATTAATCAAAGAAAGAACATCCATAGCAAAGCATGCAAACACGGTCGTAGATGCGAAATCGCTAAATTTCCGGCCGGGGAGTACTTCCCCGACCGGTAAGAAGACAACAAATGAAACTTTGAAATTTTTTATAATAATTGTTGGGAGTAACGAATGATAATTCCTACGGACCAAATAAAGAAGACCACCTACAACGATGTAGTACCGACAAGATCAACCAAGAACCACCATAAATTTCTCCAACAAACAAATATTAGAAACCCCCATACATCTAAATCATCTACCTCACGTTGATAAAAATAGAATTTGGTACAATATAATAAAAAGAAACTAACAATGGTGCTATATAAATGTCATGTTTCCCAGAAAAATTGTAGCGAATGCAGTTCAGATACAAAAAATTAAAATGAGACCAGAGTATTTCGTGAGTTGATACATGCATGGTTATCACATCATAAATGAGATCGAAAATCATTCTGTCAAAATTGCGAATCGTAAATCGTAAGAATTTAAAATTTATTTAAATATTAATATGAAATGATACACGTATTTATGAGACATTGTATAATATTAACAACATATTTTATTTATATATATATATATATATATATATATATATATATATATATATATATATATATATATATATATATATATATATATATATATATATATATATATATATATATATATATATATGCTTGCATAGAAATTCTACAACCAAACTACAAAAGTTATATGATTAACATACTTATATTTAAACTTCTATGGTAAATTGAATTTACAAACATTTAACACAATAAAAAAAAATTTAAAATTAAAATAATTTTATTTATTATCATTTAATTCATACTATTCATCAATGCAAATATTTATTGTTACTAGAAAGGTGTGACGTGCGTTGCACGTCTTTATTAATTTATGTATATTGAAAATATATTGAAATGGTAGAATGTGATTTTATTTAATATTGATATACACAAACTATTATATTTATATTACAATATCTATTTTTTCTTAGGTTATTCCAGTAATTATTTAGCATGGTCTTGAATATCATATGTAGTGAGTTTTTTTTCTTCTTTTTAATTATAACATTTTCGATCTTGTGATTACTTTCATTTCGAGTTGTCTGATTTACTCTTGATTGTTTATTATATATTTTTTTATTTTTAGAAAAAATGACAAATAAATATTAATGAAAAATTAAACATAAATGAAAAATTGGATGGACACATGATTATTGTCGTAAACCCAAGGTTCACGAGTCAGAACCGACCGAGGTTCACAATTCAAAAGTACTATACCATTAACCAATCCACGTCTTCCACGTCTTCTTTCATTGTGGTGCTTTGCAGAAAGGAGGGCAAGGCAAAATGTCATTGAAATAAGGAAGACAACATCACTTCTCTCTTCGTCCATTTTGACCAATCTAGCTGTTACTACAATGCTTATAGAGAGTAAAGCATCGTAAAGCCCTTGTTTGGCTAAAACACGTCCAATGTAAAATATATGTATAACACGAATCAATATCAAAACAGCACTAGAGAGAGGTATGAGATCCAGGAGAAGTTCACACAAGCATGCACAGTGAAATAACACGGTCACATACATTATACAGTTCATCAACTGTAGAGCACTACGAGGATGTAGAATTACCTTTCCTACCGAATAGAGGATTATCAGATAGCATACGGGCAAAATTCCTTCGGATATCCACTTGAAGTCTGTTGCAATCAAGTGAAAAAAAAAATATTAGCATTACTCATATTGGGTAAATAGGAAGTGTTTTTTTGATTGTTATGGAAATTCCTTCGGATATCCACCTGCAAAGGTTAATAGTTTGATTATAATTTTTTTTAGTACAAAGGACAAATGAATATTAATGAAAAATTAAACATAAATGAAAAATTGAACGGAGACATGATTATTGTTGTGAACCAACGATTCACGAGTCAGAATCGACCGAGGTTCACAATTTCAAAATACAAGACTATTAACCAACCTAAGTTAAGAGTTTGATTATGATTCTAAAATGCAATTTCACAAATCGAGTGTTGGTTCAACCAACGATTACCAACATATTTAAGCTGTTGTGGTTACAATTTGTCAATGAATCATATATTATTAAATATTGTATTTAACATGCATCAATGAAGTATTTAATTAGGATCTATTTTACTTAATTGACCTTCAAGTTTTAATTATTTTACGGGAATTTTTGTCCATACATAAAATGGAAGAAACCACCTACCATTCACACTTTTATATATAGTATAGATAGATAGATAAGCTTTGTTATTTATTTATTTATTTATTTAGTTTATATTTATTTTTTAAATTTTTATTGATTAATTTTATTTATTTATTTTATTTATTTATATTTATTTTCTTATGGAATTAGCTCGTGCTAAGCATTCTTACTTTCCGTTTGGCATAAGCTTCGAGCTAACCATTCTAACTTTCCTATTGGCATTAACTTTGAGCTACGCATGTTTCCTCTCCTTATGGAATTAGCTGGTGCTAGGCATTCTCACATTCGTTTTGGCATTAGCTTCGAGCTAAGCATTCTTCCTAATACTAATGCAAATACTAATACTAATACTAATACTAATACTAATACTAATACTAATACTAATACTAATACTAATACTAATACTAATACTAATACTAATACTAATACTAATACTAATACTAATACTAATACTAACACTAATACTCATACTAGTAGTAATACTAATTCTAATACTAATACTAATACTAATACTAATACTAATTCTAATACTAATACTAATATTTATACTAGTACTAATGTTAATATAATGCTAATACTAATGCTAATACTAATACTAATACTAATACTTACACTAGTATTAATATTAATTCTAATACTAATACTAATACTAAACTAATACTAATACTAATTCTAATACTACTACAAATACTAACAGTAATCTAATATTAATGTCAATACTAATAATAGTACTACTACAAATATGTTAGTGCTACAGAATGTGCACTAATACGTCTTGTTCTTGTGTTAATTGTCCGATGTTCGAGAGTTTTGAGTTAGGTTTTTCATCGTATTTTGCATAAGTAGGATTTTATTTGTTTTTGTTTGCATTTGCATTATTTTTAGTATTTTGAGGTGTTTTTCATGCATGTTATTGGATATGTAATTGAGCATGGAGTAAAAGAGAAAGTCAAGAAATGAAGTGAAGAAAAAGGCATGTTCTGTACCAAGCGCGCGGGCGCGTGTAACTGAATCTGAATATATTCGGATTTTACATATATGGAAAGAAAAAGACTATTGTGGAAGTCTTTTTAAATCCATATAAAAGGTGGATTTTATCCCTATTATTGGATGACAAAAGAACGGGGATTTTGGAGCGGTTTTGGAGATAAAACTTGGAGAAATAAGAGCGTGAAATCAGAGGAAACAAAGACGAAGATTTGACAATTTTTCTGTCTAGTTTATCTCTTATTCTTATTCTTATGGACCATGTATCTTCACATTTTTTATTGCTTTTCCTTGAACAACATGAGTAGTTAAACTTAGAATCTAGTATTTCATTGGAACCCTATGTGGAATTTGTTGGATTGAATCTCTCTATTATGCATATTTTATGGATTACCTATTTCTTCACCATGCGCTGAACTTATTCATCAATCTGATCAATTTGTGATTTATTTTATTGAAGTGATTGACAAATTGCTTTAATTATTTAGAACTGTCGATAGAAGAGTTATCGAGTCAATTTCATCTAATGGGTGCTATTGGCATGAATATAAGATCGAAATATACCTTTATTCTTTGGGTAGCTGTAATCGGAATTCGTTCTTAAAGCTGCATGCTTCAAACGATTTAAATAGACAGATCGTAGATTGGTTATGCATGTTAGGATTATAATTCATTGCGAAGGTTGTTTATAATTAATCTAGTATTCAGGGTTAATAAATTAATTTATTAGCTTCCATGATTATGAGTTTTATTTCCAACGAGTACATATATAGGGATGACAAGATTTTAGGCTTTGTTTTCCGATTTGGTCAAATCCTCGGTTATTTGCCTTTTATTATATCTTTGTCTTATTTAGTTAATGTTGGGAATCACCAAAGACGATGAATTTTAGAGCCCATACTCCGACACCTACAACTATGAGCTCCAGGGTAGACAATCTATCGACCAATTTCAATATGACGAACCACAATATTCGATTTCCAGAACTATTACGAAGTGCCACCGCAAGGCTCTAGTCCAAAGCCTGATATGGAATCCATCGTTGTCGAATATATGGAAGCCACTCAAGCATCAATCCGGATTATAGAGATACAAATAAAAGATCTCATACTCGACTTAAAGTCTCAGCCTCTTCAATATGTTCCGGACGATATGGAGAATGTTTGCAGCAGAGAAAATATGTGTGAAGCATGCAATGAGAGTAATCATGTATCGCTAGAAACAAGTGTGGATGAAAAGAAAAAATAAAAATAATTTTTTTTGAGTATGCAATCGAGCCATATATCGAGGATGGAGTGGTTTGCAAGGATGATGAGGAGTTAGAGATGGATGAAAATGAGCTTCACCATATTCAAATTAATGATTCTATCGATGTTGCAACTATGGCTTTGGAGGCATGTAAAGGGGTTGAGAACAAAGTGAATGTGTTTGAGGTGGAGGTTACACGGAGGCTGGAGGTCTTTGTACTCCGATTTGATAGTGTAGCAGACGAACATCCCACCTTGGTGTCGTACTGTTTGATCATACACAGAAAATAGTACAAGCTAAGGTGGACACTGGCATATTGCAACTCCATCCATACATTGATTGCAAAAGATGTCTTAAAACTAATGGATGGTTGCACGATCTAATACAATTACCAATACCAGTACCAATACCCATATCAATACCAATATCAATACTAATACGATCAATACCAAAACTAATACTAATACTAATACGATTCATTAATAATGAAATAAACAGCTCTCTTCTCTCTCCTCTAGTCACGCCTACAATAACCTAGTTTTCTCGTCGCCCTAGACAGATTCCGGCGGCATGTAGCCACCGGATATACCGGCCACAACGCTGGAGCAGCAACTCCCTCATTGGCCGTTGTTTGCGGAGATGGTGGTCAATCAGAGATCTAAATTGCCTCCTCGACTTTCTCGAGTCTACCTAGCCCCTCGCCCAAGTTCATTGGTTGATCAGGTGCCGACAGTTTTCTTCTCGCACATCTAGATCGATGAACTAAATCGGCATGTGGATAATACTCTTATCATGAAATTCCCGGCAGGTCGCCCGAGCCTTCAAGATATTCGCGCTCACATTAATTCAGAGTCTAAGTTGATATCAGAACCGCCTATAGGGTTTCTGGACCCTAGACACATCACAGTTCACATGGGATCTGCACAAGACGCGAAACTAGCTCTCTCGCATAATTCCAACAACATAAAAAACTGTATGTTCAGGCTTTTCCAGTGGACTCCAGATTTCACAATTGGAAAAGATAGTAGCAAGGTTGCGGTTTGGGTCTGTTTCCCAAAGTTGCCGCTACCATATTTCAACGTCTCATCTTTGGAACTCATTGGATCGGCACTCAGTACGGTCTTGAGAATGGATTAACGAACAATTGCCTTTACTCACACCCATTATGCAAGGATCTGCATCGAGGTCAATGTCGCTCAACAATTACTGGACGCTATCTTCATTGGCATATCAAAGGAGGATGGGTGGTTGCAAAGAGTTGAATACGAAGGCAATAACACATATTGCTCACATTGCGGGTTATTGGGACATGTGGTTGGTGCGTGTAGGAAAAAGCAAAGCCAAAATAATCCCCAGGCAACCAAACATGCTTTCGAGCCTCCACCTAGCCGTAGAAACGCGGGGAGATAGAACCTACGCCTAAGGTGGAGTGGGGGCTCAACGTAAAGGAGCATGTGAGGGGTACGAGGCATATAATATCGGAGCCATTAATGAATGATACCTCGAACTCGACAGTAAAAACAGCCTTGCACAACAAACCGCAACATGCAAATCCTAATAATAAAGAAAAGGATGAAACAAACACTATAGAAATTTCTTAAGAATGGGGAGGAAATTAAAGTTTCAAGGATAAGGAGAATGGGGAAGAGGATTCCACGCCAAGCACAACAGAAGAACCTCAAATATCGGGCGAACACATGAATAATACTAACATGGCGCCGGAATTCACTACGACCGGAAGTGAGCAACACACTAAAATCGGCAACCAATTTGCCGGCTTGGAATAAATAGAAGAAGAGAATTATGCCCTCACGGTTTTCCACTCCAACGGCGAAAGGGAGGAAGAAGCAGGAATGTCTTTGTCACCAAATTTCGGATAGCGCAATACAACCAACATATAGGATTACCAGGCCACTGGCAAGACAGCACAACAAATCCGACTGTTAATTATGTGTGTTTAATGTGGAATGCAGGCGGGGTTAGTGTTAAGTGTATATTTTAACACTTTATCGTATCTTTTTATTTGAGCTTTTGGTGTGTTTTAACGATAATTGGTGCTAAAAAAGTTGATTTATTGTATTTTAGGTACAAATTGAAGAATTGGAAAAGTATGGGGTCAAAACTGCAATTTTGGAGAAAAGTTGGGTCAAAAGTGAAAAAAATCAAAATTCTGAAGACTTAAAGCTCGGACCCCAGTCCGAGTTTTAGTTCAAATTGTGGGACCCCCGTCCGAGACTCCGAAGCTGCGCAGTAAAGGGATTTTAATTGCACAAGGAAATTGCCTTCTTCCCCAAGTTCTTCACCCTATATAAGACCAACCCAAGCACACAATGAGGGATCCTTTTACGCAATTTGGAGAGCAACAAAGCAATAACGAAGACGAAGAATTCGAATACTCTAAGCATAAATTTATCGTTTATGACTTATTTTATTTGTGTTTTTCCTTTAATCATGAGTAGCTAATTTTCTTATTTCTAGGATTTTATTTGGAACCCTATGTGGGATTTATGAACTCAATTCTATGATTTTATGCAAGTTTTAATTCCGGATTATTTCTCCTACTTGTTTTATTAAGTGCATGAATTTGATCACCTTATGTGCTTTTATGTTATTGTTAATCGCATGAATCGGAAGATCGGGTTAATAATTAGAACTGTGGTAGAAGAGCCTTTGTGGTATTAACATACGAATATAGTTAATCTCTTAGGTAGCCATTATTGAGATTTGTGCTTAATGCTGTGTTCTGGAATTAATTGCATAGGAATATAGTAATTGAATCTAGAGTATTAGAATCGTAATACACGCAGAAGCGGGTTATGATTATTATAGCATCTCAGGTATCCGGGTTAATTGCTTGCATAATTGAAGGAATTGGGGGAGTAATAATCACAGGGAAGAATAAAATACTAGGCTTGTTAACTTTGATTAAATCTTCGTTTTAAATTGCTTTCTTGTTTTCGCTTGTTTTTTTTAATTTAATTTAATTAATTCTCTCAAAATTCGACTGTGTAGGGTGGGCTTGATAATAATTGGTAGAATTTAGCGTCTAGGATTAAGTAATTAAATATTCCCTGTGGGTTCGATATCCGGACTTAATTGTCCACTATATTACTTGTACGATACGTGCACTTGAGTGTAGGTTTTCGGCCAACAGTTAGTCATCCCACCACGATTAATTACTTAAAAAAATCATTTATCAGTAACGGGCCATAATTTAGGTCATCCTCGAGCCCAAACTCCCACCAACAAAACTAAAAAAAATTGCGTTCAAATTTGGGTTTCTTTCGTCTATGCATGGAGACGTGACAAACAAGTACATATGGATTTTATGGAAAACCGAAGTAGACATTCACAATTCGAATATTTTTGCACAGGCTCTGACGGTATCCATTGCAATCCCACGACAACCTTTATTCACGGCTACCTTTGTTTATGCTACTTGTTCTCGTACAACACGTAAAGACCTCTGGTTATCACATTTCCGAATTGAACGACGGTTGTTAAGTGTATATTTTTACACTTTATCGTACCTTTTTATTTGAGCTTTTGGTGTCTTTCAACGATAATTGGTGCTTATAAAGTTGATTTATTGTATTTTAGGTACAAATTGAAGAATTGGAAAAGTATGGGGCAAAAACTGCAATTTTGGACAAAATATGGGCCAAAAGTGAAAAGACCAAAATATGAAGATTTAAAGCTCGGACGGCCGTCCGAGACCCCGAGACAGCGCAGTAAAGGGATTTTAATTGCACAAGGAAACTGCCTTCTTCCCCAAGTTTTTCACCCTATATAAGACCAAGCCAAGCACACAATTGGGGATCGATCTTTTACGCAATTTCAAGAGCAACAAAGCAATAATGAAGACGAAGAATTTGAAGACTCCAAGCATAGACTTATCGTTTATGTTTAATTTTATTTGTGTTTTTGCTTTAATCATCAGTAGCTAATTTTCTTATTTCTAGGATTTTATTTGGAAGCCTATGTGGGATTTATGAACTCAATTATATGATTTTATGCAAGTTTTAATTCCGGATTATTTCTCCTATTTGTTTTATTAAGTGCTTGAATTTGATCACCTTATGTGCTTTTATGTTATTGTTAATCGCATGAATCGGAAGATCGAGTTAATAATTAGAACTGTGTAGAAGAGCCTTTGTGGTATTAACATAGGAATATAGTTAATCTCTTAGGTAGCCATTATTGAGATTTGTGCTTAATGTTGTGTTCTAGAATTAATTGCATAGGAATATAGTAATTGAATCTAGAGTATTAGAATCGTAATACACGCGGAAGCGGGTTATGATTATTTTAGCATCTCAGGTTAATAATCCGGGTTAATTGCATGCATAATTGATGGAATTGGGGGAGTAATAATCACATAGGGGGAAGAATAAAATCCTAGGCTTGTTTACTCTGATTAAACCTTCGTTTTTAATTTCTTTCGTGCTCTTGTCTTTTTAGTTTTCTTTTTAATTTAGTTTAATTTATTTAATTCTCTCAAAATTCGACTGTGTAGGGTAGGCTTGATAATAATTTGTAGGATTTAGCGTCTAGGATTAAATAATTAAATATTCCCTGTGGGTTCGATATCCGGACTTTTAGTCCACTATATTACTTGTACGATACGTGCACTTGCATGTAGGCGTTACAACCAACAAGTTTTTGGAGCCGTTGCCGGGGAATATTTTAATTATTTATTTTATTCTAGCTCTAAATTTGAACAATTTTCACGATTCACCCATTTAATTTTTGTTTTATTTTATTTTTCTTTTAGGTACTGTGTATGCGTAGGAGGCTCGATCTTGCTAGAGAACCGTTTGATCCGGAAATCGAACGTACTTTTCGAGCCGCTATGAGACTTCAACGCGAAAATAATATAATGGAGGACGAAGAACGCAGGGCAGAGGGCAATTTACTCAATGCCAACGGAAACCAAGTCAAAGACCCACCCTCTCAACTTCCATTACAGCCAGCAGTTAGGCCACGTGCACTTCAAGATTACATAATCCCAACTCTCGACGGATTCCGCCCAAGCATCCAATATCCACCTATTGAGGCGCACAATTTTGAGATCAAGCAAGGCCTCTTGACGATGCTCCAAAACAACGGGCTATTTAGTGGATTGGCGGGTGAAGATCCCCATCTTCACATTGTAAATTTTCTAGATACCTGTAATTCCAACCGTCAAAACAGCGTTCCCCAAGAGGCGCTTCAATTAATTCTCTTCAAGCACTCCATACAAGGAAGAGCTTGCCAGTGGTTGATGTCCCAAGCCCCCCACTCTATCTCGTCGTGGCCTCAAGTCCTCAACCTTTTCATGAAAGTTTACAGCTCACCCGAGAAGGACGAGAGAATCCTACGAGAAATTCATAATTTCGTCCAAGAGCTTTGAGCAATTATACGAAGCATGGGAGAGATTTAAAATTCTATTGCGCCAATGTCCAACACATGGAGTCGAACAATGGCGGCAAATCCACATCTTTTACCAAGGGATTAACGAGAAAGCACGAACCGTCTTAGATGCATCAACCGGGGGTAATTTCATGAGTCAATCGATACCCGATGCATTTATCATGTTGGATCAAATTGCACAAAATTGGTTTGCCAAGTCAAACGAGAGGACGGTTAGTGGAGCCAAGAAAATTCCCGGAGTGTTGGAGTTAGATGCAATTACGACCCTTCAAGCCCAAGTGACCCAAATTGCTCAACAAAATCAACTTCTTCTACAGCACATCAAAGCAAATCCACCACAACAAGTCCAAGCCGTTGATTCTCCATGTTGTGAAATTTGCGGTGGAAACCATTACACGCTCCAATGCCAACAAGATGTGCAATCACTCAACTACGTCAATAATGCGCCTCGCCAATTCCAAAATCAAGGGTGGAGATCACAAGGTCAATATGGAGGAATTCAACAAGGCCAAGAGTATCAACGACCTCAAGGTTAATTCCAAAATCATGCCCCTCCTCAACAAAGCTATCAAGGCAACAATCCACCAGCCCAAAAATCAAACATGGATGAGATATTGGCCCAATTCATGACTGCTACCCAAGCCTCGCTGCGGAATTTGGAGAATCAATTCGCTCAATTCGTTGTGAATCAAGAGAACCGTTCGGTGGGAGCATTGCCATCGAATACGGAAGATCCTCGAAAGAAAAAGTTCGAGACGTGCCAAGCTATCAATTTCAAGATCGAGAAAAAGGAAGAAATTCAAGTAAAGCCGCAAGTCACTGTAGCCGAATGGGTCGAGCCAATCCCATATCCACAAAGATTGCTAACGAAAATTATCGAGGTCGAGACATGCCAAGCAGTCACCTTGAAGAACGGCAAGAAATTGGAGGAAGCTCCACAAAAAGAGAAGAGAAACATGGTAATTGAGAAGCCGAAAGTGAATGAGGAAAAATAATCAACTCATGAAGAGCTTGTTGGGAATCGGACTCGTGTACACAACGGAAAACAAAATTTTTATGCGAATTAAACGAATTTAAAACAAATAAACACATGCCCGATAATTGAAAACAATTAATTGCGCACCTTTGCGCTTCCAGCGAAATTAAAAACAACATACATGCTTAATTATTTAACCGAATTTAAATCAATTAGCATGCTCGTGTTTAAATCAAACAATCATGCTCGCAATAATAAAATCAATTTCATGTAGAAACATAAAATCATACAAGCTTTTTATTAAAACGAACATGCACATGTTAACTTAAACGAAAACGAATCGAACGACAATGGATTCGAAAGTTCACCTCTTGAAGCGTGAGGTAGGAGCACTAAGCAAAGCTAGATTGCTACGGAAATCAATCCGTGCAATCCGAGGCAGCAGCGGCGAAACGGTAGCAGCTACTAAACGAGCTACGGCGGCGCGTCTGGCTCACGCGGTGTCTTCGGGCGGCACGTGGGATTGCGTGCGGCGTTGGCTCGTGTGCTGCTCCTCGATTCTTCGATCTTCCTCCTCTCGAATTTCACCTCGTATACTTCGAAAAACGTGGCACTAGACACGTAATAGTTAGAAAAACGGAAGAATAGAAAGAAGGAAAGAGCTACCAATGTGAATCGACCAAGAGATGGCCGATTCTGGCAAGATTCCGGCGACGGCGGCGGTGGTGGCCGCGGGGGAGAGTGGCCGGGAGAGAGGGAGCAGCTAGGGTTAGGGTTTCGTGTGTTGTTTTTGTGCAAGACCTATAAATCAAGTATTTATATTGTCTTGCATAAAACCCTAACGGGCTTAAGTTGGACCGGGCCCAACAGCTTAAGTCCGTTAGTTCATTTACTTGCTCGTCTCTCTCAATTCGATGATCGAAAAACTGTAAGAATTACATTTTCAGAATCATTATAATGTCCTCGTCACTACGAGTGCCAATTCTCTATTCTCAACTTTCCAAAAGTGGAAACCCTAATTCAGTGCACTTTCTAAATTTGGAAACTTTCCGATTTAGAAAGTCCACTAAGATGTTCGCCTATTCTTTTCCTTTTCTTATTCTCATTCATAATTCCAAATTACGAATGTTGGACCCAATCATATTGACTTCCAATCATGCAAAGATAAACCATTTTATCTGTGACCGTTTATTCAAAGATCTCATGTGCACGAGCAGTGTGACCCTCGATGGTTCAGGTGTAAGCTAGCCGTGGGCCCACAACCCTTTGTGGTCAAAACTTGTCCCTTAGAGTTACGATTAAGATGAAACTCGTTTCGCGTAAATCACCCAACGAATAAAGATTGGCGTCTAGCAACTACGCGTCATGATTCCCTAGATAAAAATGAAGTGCATGCAAGAACCTTCAGATATAGTTAACGTACATTACGATCCCTTCGATTCATATGTCCCGATTGAACTAGAGGCATTGGTTCATCGAGACCTCTTTATTTGTTCAATGACCGAGCGATCGTTCTAAGTGTTGTAATCGTTACGTGCATGACTTAGAGAATCAAATTCTCTAATCATCACTTAGTCAGCTCTGGCCAGAGATTTAATGTGATTACAAACTATCAGACACACAGGACATCCAAGACTATTCTAGCGATCGAATCCCCGACTACAATGCACAGACCTCCCACTAGATTTCAGACTGCACAAACACTGGCCCTTGGGATGCTCCTCGGTGGAACTCAGGGACATGTCGCGATACAGCTGGTCCTATAGTGAAGTCACGGTGATGTCTAGGTCATAAGGACTAATGGTGTACAACTATACCATAGATATCTCTAATCGATTATTGGGAACCACTTAGATATTTCTAGGGTGAGGGAGTTCAGTGAACTCGTCAACTTACGAGCACCCAGTTATGCATGCCGATATCACAATACCGTTTAGTGATTAGATGAAGTACACATACACTAAGTGCTAGTCCCTTAATGGGAAAGGCCGATATCATCATTGGTGGCATAACCCTTCGACTAGGAACACGTTTAACAATTATAATACTTAAGTAAATATCTCACGATCGTAACGATCAATTACTAGTACTTGTAATAACTGCAAGGACTATATCTATGCTTGTGACAAAGGGACAAAGATATAGAATGCCAAGGTGTTTTATCATTAATACGAATAAAGGTTCGTTTATTACCATAATAAAAACGAAAGACCACAACCACATGTTGACTTGTTGGTCACCTACTCTAAGAATCTCCCACTTGACCTAAAGCCAACTACGCATGAATCGTAATCCCATCGACTCTCGATGTTTCTCGTGGACCGATCTCGGTAAAGGCTTCGTGAAGGGGTCTGCAACATTCTCTTCCGAGGTGACTCGTTCTACTTTAACTTCACCTCTATAATTAATCTCTCGGATCACATGATACTTCCTCAGAATATGCTTCGACTTCTGATGAGATCGCGGCTCCTTATCTTGCGCCACGGCTCTGGTGTTGTCACCGTACAATGGTACTGGATCACTAGCACTAGGAATGACACCCAACTCTTGGATGAACTTCCTTATCCAAGTCCCTTCCTTTGCTGCTTCAGACGCTGCAATGTATTCCTCTTCGGTAGTGGAATCAGCCGTCGTGCTTTGCTTGGAACTCTTCCAACACACGACACCACCATTAAGCGTGAATATAAATCCTGAGTTCAACTTTGAGTCGTCTGTTAGAGTAGGTGACCAACAAGCCAACATGTGGCTGTGGTCTTTAGTATTTATTATTGTAATAAACGAACCTTTATTCGTATTAATGATAAAACACCTTGGCATTCTATATCTTTGTCCCTTTGTCACAAGCATAGATATAGTCCTTACAGTTATTACAAGTACTAGTAATTGATCGTTAGGATCGTGAGATATTTACTCAAGTATTATAACTGTTAAACGTGTTCCTAGTCGAAGGGTTACGCCACTAATGAGGATATCGGCCTTTCCCATTAAGACTAGCACTTAGTGTATGTGTACTGCATCTCATCAGTAAACGGTATTGTGATATCGGCATGCATAAGTGGGTGCTCGTAAGTTGACGAGTTCACTGAACTCCCTCACCCTAGAAATCTCTAAGTGGTTCCCAATAATCGAGTAGAGATATCTATGGTATAGTTGTACACCATTAGTCCTTATGACCTAGACATCACCGTGACTTCACTAGAGGACCAGCTGTATCGTGACCTGTCTCTGAGTTCCACCGAGGACCATCCCAAGGGCCAGTGTTCGTGCAGTCCGAAATCTAGTGGGAGGTCTGTGCATTGTAGTCGGGGATTCGATCGCTAGAATAGTCTTGGATGTCCTGTGTGTTCTGAAAGTTTGTAATCATTCTAAGTCTCTGGCCAGAGCTGACTAAGTGATGATTAGAGAATTCGATTCTCTAAGTCATGCACGTAAGGATTACAACACTTGGAACGATCGCACCGTCATCGAACATATAAAGAGGTCTCGATGAACCAATGCCTCTAGTTCGATCGGGACATATGTATCGAAGGGACCGTACTGTACGTTAACTATATCTGAAGGTTCTTGCAGGCACTTCATTTGTATCTAGGGAATCATGACGCGTAGTTGCTAGACGCCTATCTTGATTCGTTGGGTGATTAAGGTGAAACGAGCTTCATCTTAATCGTAACTCTAAGGGACGAGTTTTGACCACAAAGAGTTGTGGGCCCACGGCTAGCTTACACCTGAACCATCGAGGGTCACACTCCTCGTGCACATGAGATCTTTGAATAAACGGTCAGAGATAAAATAGTTTATCTTTGCATAATTGGAAGTCAATACGATTGAGTCCAACATTCGTAATTTGGAATTATGAATGAGAATAAGAAAAGGAAAAGAATAGGCGAACGTATTAGTGAACTTTCTAAATCGGGAAGTTTCCAAATTTAGAAAGTGCACTGAACTAGGGTTTCCACTTTTGGAAAGTTGGAAAATGAGATTTGGCACTCGTAATGACGAGGATATTATAATGATTCCGAAAATATAATTGTTGCCATTTTCCGATCATTGAATTGAGAGAGACGAGCAAGTAAAGGAACTAACGAGCTTAAGCTGTTGGGCCCGGTCCAACTTAAGCCCGTTAGGGTTTTATGCAAGGGACTATAAATACTTGATTTATAGGCCTTGCACACACACAACTAAACCCTAACCCTAGCCGCTACACTCTCTCTCTCTCGGCCTCTCTCCCAGCGACCACCGCCGCGCCGCCGTTGCTCCGCCGTGACCGGAATCGGCCATCAATTGGCCGATCCTTTTCGGTACTCTTTTCTTCTTTCTTTTTCTTCCGTTAATTCTAACTACTTCGTGTCTAGTGCCACGTTTTAGTAGATCGAAGTATACGAGGTGAAATCCGAGAGGAGGAAGACCGAAGAATCGAAGAACAACCATCAAGCCGACGACGCACGCGACCCACGCGCCGCCCCGAAGTCCGCGCGTGAGATACACGCGCCGCCGTGCTGATCTGCCGCTGCTGCCGCTGCATTGCTGCTGCCCCGATTGTACGGATTGGTTTCCGTAGCAATCTCGACTTGCTAAACGCTCCTACCTCACGCTTCAAGAGGTAAATACACGAAACCCTAGTTTCGGTTCGTTTAGGTTTAAACTATTTATTCATGTTTGCTTCCGTATGATTTTATGTGATTATGTGTAATCGTTTTAATCTTTGCAAGCATGTTAATTGGTTTAAACGCGAGCATGTTAATTGATTTAAATTCGGTTAAATTATTTAGCATGTATGTTGTTTTTAATTTCGCTGGAAGCGCAAAGGTACGCAATTAATTGATTTAATTTGTCGGGCATGTGCTTATGTGTTTTAAACTCGTTTAATTCGCATAAAATTTTTGTTTTCCGCTGCGTACGCGTGCCCGAAACCCAACATCGTCCACATCCGATTGAAAACTAGAGTCGGTAAAGCCCTCTAATTTCAACTCGGCACCCCCATAGACCAAAAATATATTCTTAGTCCTTCGTAAGTACTTGAGGATATCTTTCACGGCCTTCTTGTGAGCTGGGCCGAGGTTAGACTGATATTGGCTTGTGACACTCACAACATACGCAATATCGGGTCTCGTACATAGCATGCCATACATTATGCTTCCTATGGCAGAAGCATAAGGCGTCCTTTTCATCTCCTCAAGTTCACTACGTGTTTGCGGACACATAGATTTCGAGAGACGAACCCCATGGGACATTGGCAAGAATCCCTTCTTGGATTCTTCCATGCTAAACCGTTTCATAACGGTGTCTATGTACAGGCTTTGGGATAAGCCAAGCATCTTTCTTGCTCTATCTCTATAGATGCGTATTCCTAATACATAAGATGCTTCTCCCAAATCCTTCATTGAGAAACGTGTGGACAACCATGCTTTCTTTATTTGCAACATTCCTACATCATTCCCAATGAGTAGAATGTCATCAACGTAAAGCACTAAAAATATCACTGCCCTCCCACTAACCTTCTTGTATACACAAGGTTCCTCCGGATTCTTCTCAAAATCAAACTCTTTGATTGTTCAGTCGAACCTAATGTTCAAACTACGGGATGCTTGTTTCAATCCATAAATGGATCACTGGAGCTTGCAAACCTTTTGCTCACTTCCAGAAGATATGAAGCCTTCCGGCTGCGCCATGTAAATTTATTCCTCAATATCTCCATTAAAGAAGGCGGTTTCCACATCCATTTGCCATATCTCGTAGTCGTACCACGCAACTATGGCCAGCAAAATCCTAATGGACTTCAGCATCGCGACTGGCGAAAAGGTTTTCTCATAGTCAACTCCTTGCCTTTGAGTATATCCTTTCGCTACCAATCTAGATTTATAGGTCGATACCTTTCCATCCACTCCAATTTTTTTCTTATAGATCCACTTGCTGCCTATAGGAACAATTCCCTTAGGTGCGTCTACCAAGGTCCACACCTTGTTACAGTACATGGAGTCCATTTCCGATTTCATGGCAGTTAGCCAATGTCCCATGTCCGCATCCGATACGGCCTCATTGTATGTTCTTGGATCTTGTCCAAGATCAACATGATCTTCATCATTTTCGAGGAGGAATAACCTATCCAGCATTTTCCGAATCTTTTCGGATCTACGTACCGTAGGTTCATGAGGTATATTAGTGGATTGTTGTATTAGTTCGATTACTTGTTCTTGCGCTTAAACTTCACTTTGTGGTTCTTGAACTACTTCAAGTTCTATCATGCTGCCTTTTCTATCGGATATAAACTCCCTTTTCAAAAAGGTGGCATTTCTCGAAACAAACGTCTTTGCCTCCTTGACAAAATAGAATTCGTATCCCATTGAGTCTTCGGGGTACCCCACAAAATAGCACAAGTCGGATTTACTATCCAACTTGTCTCCCACTAATTGCTTTACATAAGCGGGACAACCCCATATCCTAATATGTTTGTAGTTGTGTTTCCGGGAATGCCAAAGTTTACAAGGTGTGGATTTAACTGCTTTGGTGTTAACTCTATTCAGCAAATACGCGGCAGTGCGAAGTGCATGACCCCACAAGTATGCCGGTAAGTTCGTGAACCCCATCATTGATCGAACCATATCTAATAAGGTTCTATTCAGACGTTCGGAAACTCCATGAAGTTGAGGAGTTCCAGGTGGAGTCCATTGAGATTGTATTCCATTTTCTTTTAGATAGTCAATGAACTCGATGCTCCAGTATTCTCCACCACGATCGGATCGCAACTTCTTAATACTTCGCCCGAGCTGCTTCTCTACTTCGTATCTAAAATCTTTGAACTTTCAAATGTTTCGGACTTGTACTTCATCAAGTACACATACCCATACCTAGAATAATCGTCGGTAAAGGTAGCGAAGTAGTTGTATCCACCCTTCGCACTAACACTTAGTGGACCACATACGTCTGTATGGATCAAATCCAAAAGACCCTCGGCTCGTTCCATTTTCCCTTTATAGGGTGACTTGGTCATTTTCCCTTTAAGGCAAGATTCACAAGTTTATAGTGATTTCACGTCCTCCAAAGAGAACAATCCTTCACTAACAAAATCGTTCATCCTTCTTAAAGAGACATGACCTAATCTAGCATGCCAAAGTTGTGCGGGGTTTTGATCTATCTCCTTACGTTTTGCTGATTTTCGCCTTAGGGGCCTCCACTACCTTCACCCATTTCGAACTTGCTGTTTGGGAAGGGAACTCTTTCCTTTCTCTTCTTTTAGGAAGAACTCTTCTTTCCGAAAGTTGCAGCAATGAGAACAAACTTCTCTTTCTTAATGGTGGACTCGAAACTGACCAACATGTTCATTAACTCATCCAAGGGAGGATCTATTTTGTTCATGTTGAAGTTCACTATGAACGATTTATAGGAACCCGGAAGAGACAACAGGATCAAATCCAACGAGAGCTCGGCCGGTTGGGTGACATCGAGATTCACTAGCTTTTCAAGGAGATTGATCATTTTGAAACAATGCTCGTGGACCGAAGTCCCCTCGCGCAGTCTCGCCGTGATCAACTCCTTTGTAGCAGCGTACCTCGATGCCCTAATATTCTCACTATACATACTATCGAGATGAGCCTTTATATCGAAAGCATGCATGTGAGACTCATATTTCCTCGCAAGCCCGGGCTCCATGGCGGCTATCATATAACACCTAGCATGAGTGTCATCTTTCTTCCATACTTCATAAGTTTCCTTTTCAGTATCAGTCGTTGTGGCAGGTATAGTGGCAGGAAGTCTCACGTTAAGAACATAGAGACGCCTCTCAACGGTTAGCACAAGCTTAAGACTACGCAACCAATCTAGGTAATTAGGGCCATTTAGTTTATTGTCGAGGATTGACATTATGGGACTCTTAGACATGATTATCTGAGAGGTATAGAGAAGAGGATTATTAGAGATTCGCGTTAAATGATTGTTACAATTAAATTTTTGGCCTTATGTTATTTAATTGTTCTCCCACTAATTTTATCGAGTTCCACTTCCCTCTAGTAGACAAACGAGAAAACTGATTTTTCTTAATGGGCTTTAGGTCCAATAGACAAATATAACCTGTAACAGCCCGTATTTTTATTTTTTCCAATTTCGATTTCGGGCCTCGATATATATTTAATTAAGTTTGGGTACTATTTCATATATTTGAGAAAGGATAAATAATAATGAACAAGAAAGTTGGAGGGCCTAAATGCAATAATGGGAAAACATAGCCCATCCTCCTCGTCCGTGTATTTATACGCGTTTCATCCTCCCCCAAATTTATCTCTCTTCTGTCTCTTGCTCTCTCTCGCTTTCTCTTTTTTCGTTTATTTCGGAAAATAATGGAAATTCTGAGTAGAAAAGGATCGAGAGGAATCGGTGGATGAAGAATTGGAAAAGAGGTAATTTCTAATTTAGCTGAGAGAGAAGAGTTGCACGAATCCCTAAGGGTTAATTTTCAGCGATCAGGTCACATGAGTTGAAAGCTTAGGAAGTCAGCTCCCCAATGGTGGTGTATTTCGCCATTGGAGGTCACCGGCGGTGGTCGGACTCCAGCAAGAATCGAAGCCTATCCATGAAGTTTATGAGTCGATTTGAGGTACTTAGGCTATGAATTTCGGATTTACTTCTTTTGGAAAGTTGTAGAGAAGGACAAACTTAGGCGATGATAACAAACTGAATTTGACCCGGCAGAAGTGTTAGGCGAAATTTCCGAAAATGAAAACCTGCTGCAGCACTTGTTTTCCGAGAAGAATTTGGAGGGTTTGGAAATCGAATTTGAAAACTATTTCTTCGTAAAAATCGTAGATAACCTGGAGTATTTTCAGTATGTGTTGAAGTTTGTCCAATTTGATCAACTTTTACGGCTTGTTTGGGGTGAGGAACAGGGGAGTCTGAAAGCTGTCATTTTCAGGCAGTTTGTATAACAAAACTTTTGGGACTTTTTGAATAGCTTGGAGTAATAATTTGGGGTCGTTGTGTTCTGTGAAACTGTAGATGGAGTCGTGATCTTTAATTTGATATACTATTCTCATTCGTTTCGATTACACTCTTGTCTCATTTAAATTTGGTTATACCTTTGGTTAGATTTCTCATTTCTTTGAGAGCTCTATCACTCGACTCGGCTCACCTGAATCTCGTTTTCATTCTTGCTCAAGGATGAGCCAAATTTTCCGCGAGTTCCTCTATTCAATTCTTTTATCTTCCACTGAATACGATTTTGCTTCTGTGTTAGGTGGGGAATCTTTTATTTTAATGCGAGTAATTCCACATTTATTCTCCCTCTCGCATTTATTCTGCATAAAATGATGTACATTTTAAACTTCATTGTTTATTGTAATTGTTTCTTCTATTCTAGTTTCAATACCTTATGGTCTTGGTTATCAACTTTTTTTGAGGTTTCCAATTCTTGAATATCTCATCTCTATTATTGATCATGCGTGAGATTTCTTATCTCGCTTAAATACGTCATGATTTTGATTCCATTTTATTCAAGGTTTCCTATTCCCTTGAACACCTTATGATTCGACTTTTCTACACCACCTTGTATTATTCAAGTTCTATTATCGATCATGATCATTGATAATTCCGTGCAAGCTTTGAACCTTCCATTTTACGATGTCATGTCTTAAGATTTCTTTAGTATGCCCCTACTGAAATCAAATCTTAGATTGTTTCAGTAGCTATTCTATTTGATGGTGCAAAATTTTCATGTACCAATTGTCGATCAAAGTTTGTGATCCTTTGTTTTCTATTCTGGACTTGTCCATTAAAAGTTTGTATAGTTATATGGTGAATCGATAAAGTTTGTCTACTCTTGAGGTATTGGGCCGACAATGGATGGTCTCTTCGACAGTACCCATATTGGATCTAGACCGTTAGCATAGTTGGAGGTTAACTTTGCTGATGGATAGATTGGCATGCGCCTGGGCATGCCTATTGATCGATTAGCAGGGACATTCCATGATCGGTGTTATAAGGTAGTTACGGCTAAGGGAGTCACAAAGCAGGTACAGGTACATGAACAAATTGTTACCATGGGAATCTCCATGGTCTCATATTTGATATCCAGAATTGTTTCCGTGGGAATCTCCACGAAATTCATAATTGATATCCGGGGATTTCCCATTGAAATTGTTCTCTACCTGTACACAGTGTTCTAAAAATCGGCCGATGCGGCCGATTAATCGGTCTCCGAGGCGGAGGCGGTCCAAAACCTTTACGATTTTTGTGTAAAGGTTTGAAAAATTGGTTTTTTGGCTGCGAGGCGGTTTTAGGCGGTCTGAGGCGGTCAAACCTTTAAGACGGGTCAAACTCGGTGGCAAAAATCGGCCAAAAATCGGTTAAAAATCGGTTAAAATCGGTTTTTTTTTTTTTTTTTTTCTTTTTATAATTCAAAATAAAAGTTGGATTTTAATAAAAGAAAATATGAGTTTATGCCTTATTTTGTTTATGTTAAAATTGTTAAAGAACTCATGATGTATGCCACGAATGTTCAAGAATAACTGTAAATTCAAAAAAAATGTTTTTTTATTTATATTTTATAAGGATATTTATGTATTATGATCTTATGATTATTAAACTTTTATTATGTTATTAGGATATATATACATGATGGAGATATAACTATGTTTAAATATCTTTTTATATATGTTTGGAGTATTTATAAATAATATTTAGAAATATATTATATTAAATTGTAAAAACCGATTTATTTCCGATTTATCACCGATTAATCACCGCCGCACCGATTAATCGTGAGTCGGTGCCTGACCGACTCGGACCTGATTACCGATTTTTACAACCTTGCCTGTACATATTGATTGTATTGGTTATTCTTATCAAATTGTTGTGCTCCCATACATTGGCTTTGTACCTTACCAAATGATCCTTCTCTAGATGGTCCGATTCCAATATCATGTCCGACTTGTCCATTGTTTTCTTATTATCCTTATTATTTGATTCGACTGTTTTTCCCTTGTACTCCTCACTAAGTTCATTTGGACTTACTCCTCCTTTATTTTCTTTCTTATTCTCAGTGTCAGATGCATAAGTGGATGATTGTGTTGACTGCACTTAGGATTAAAGTTACTTGGAAGTTTTATAGAGTTTATTCGAGTGATGTTGTATTTATGAATGGTTGTAATTTAAGACTATGTAAACGAGATTAGTTGTGAGCTTTAATTGCCACTTGTATTTGATTTTAATGTTGAGTAGTTAAGTTGAAGTTGTTGTATTAATTAGTAGTCATAGTATTCTTTAAAAAAAATATATAGTGTATTTCAATAGTGGGCGTCACATAACCCCTAGTTAATCTAGCCCGATTTTTATTGCCCAAAGGTAGATCACAATCAATCATATCCACAATATGACCCTAAATTAATTTTCCTCACACTTGATAATGACCTAAGTTAATCTCGCGAATATCAAAATCGTCATGTGTCAAGTCTAACCTACCAATCAAAGATGCTCATAGAACTTGATTATGCCAAACTAATGCAGTCCCTAGCTAGTTAATCTAGCCGAACACGTCAATCTAGCATAACCCTTTTCTATGGCTACCTTCATCGCTATGTCAATTGAATTACAGCTAACTTTAGCATAGCACTCTCCGCTAACACGGCTTACTGCACTACAGTAAAGGGCTACACATAATTCAGCCGTAGGCAGAAGGAAAGAAAAATTCAACATATTGGTTTTTCTTTATAGCATGAAATGATTCTTAATTATTGTTTATTGTAATTGTTTCTTCTATTCTAGTTTCAATACCTTATGGTCTTGGTTATCAACTTTTTTTGAGGTTTCCAATTCTTGAATATCTCATCTTTATTATTGATCATGAGTGAGATTTCTTATCTCGCTTAAATACGTCATGATTTTGATTCCATGTTATTCAAGGTTTCCTATTTCCTTGAACACCTTATGATTCGACTTTTCTACATCACCTTGTATTATTCAAGTTCTATTATCGATCATGATCATTGATAATTCCGTGCAAGCTTTGAACCTTCTATTTTACGATGTCATGTCTTAAGATTTCTTTTGTATGCCCCTACTGAAATCAAATCTTAGATTGTTTGCGTAGCTATTCTATTTGATGGTGCAAATTTTTCATGTACCAATTGTCAATCAAAGTTTGTGATCCTTTGTTTTCTATTCTGGACTTGTCCATAAAAAGTTTGTATAGTTATATGGTGAATCGATAAAGTTTGTCTACTCTTGAGGTATTGGGCCGACAGTGGATGGTCTCTTCGACAGTACGCATATTGGATCTAGACCGTTAGCATAGTTGGAAGTTAACTGTGCTTATGGATAGATCGGCATGCGCCTGGGCATGCCTATTGATCGATTAGTAGGGTCATTCCCTAATTCGTGTTATAAGGTAGTTACGGCTAAGGGAGTCACAAGGCAGGTACCGGTACATGAACAAATTGTTACCATGGGAATCTCCATGGTCTCATATTTGATATCCTGAACTGTTACTGTGGGAATCTCCACGAAATTCATAATTGATATCCGGGGATTTTCCGTTGAAATTGTTCTCTACCTGTACATATTGATTGTATTGCTTATTCTTATATGATTGTTGCTCTCATACTTTGGCTTTGTACCTTACCAAATGATCCTTCTCTAGATGGTCCAATTCCAATATCATGTACGACTTGTCCATTTTTTTCTTATTATCCTAATTATTTGATTCGACTGTTTTTTCCCTTGTACTCCTCACTAAGTTCATTTGGACTTACTTCTCCTTTATTTTCTTTCTTATTCTTAGTGTTAGGTGCATAAGTGGACGATTGTGTTGACTGCGGGATAATTACACTTTTCGTCTCTATACATTACCACTTACAACGGTTTTCGTCCCTAAACAAGATGAAGTTACAGTTTTTGTCCCTAAACATGTCACATTTATGCCGTTTTTGTCCCTCCATCCATTTGTCCAGTTAGTATGGACGGAAAATCGCACGTGCACCGCACGTGACACACAAAAGCACCTCTACACCTCAAAACGTTCAGATTTTTAGAATAATTTTATACATATCAAAATTCTCTAGAAAACCCTAAGCCCCAATTTTCGAAATCTCTCAATTCCTTATGAATTCATCATTGAAAGCACAATTAGAAAGTGGGCAATTCAAATGTTGAAGCTTCTTCACCGCCTGGTAGATAATTTCAGCACTTGCGGTCGGGAATTCGATGTAAATTTTATTCTCTCTTTATTTATCCTAGATTTTAATTTGGAACCAAAAATTAAGAATTTATTTTTTTATATTGGAGAATGGAGCCTAAAGGATGAGTTAAAACAGTGGTTCTAGCTACAATTCAAGATTTGCTGCTAGAAGTGAAGTGTTTTATTGTAAATGTGGAGATGAGAGGCCATTGTTGACTCCATGGACTCCGAGTAATCCTGGAAGAAGATTTCGTGCTTGTCAAAACTATGAGGTAATTTTTTGTATATATATATATATATATATATATATATATATATATATATATATATATATATATATATATATATATATGTGTGTGTGTGTGTGTGTGTGTGTGTATTGATATTATTTGTCACACACAATTGTATTTCTTTTGGAACAGAGAGTTAAATACTGTGATGTATTCAAATGGCATGATCCTGAAATGTGTGCTAGATCAAAGAATATTATCCCTAGATTGATAAGAAAAATAGACCGTTTGAATGATGAATTGGTTAGCTATAAGGCAAAAAGAGATATAAGGGCAAATTAAGAAGATATGATGGCAAAGCAAGAAGATATGATGGCAAAGGAAAAGAAGTCCTATGAAGAAAAATAAATAAAATGGAGAATTTAATTGCCCAGTATAACAATAGAATGAATATCTTGAAAGTTCTTTTAGTTGTTTTAAGTTTTTTAATTGTCATTGTAATGATGAAAATTAGTGGTTAGAATTTTCAGTGATTAATATTAGTGGTTAAGATGTAGTTGTTTGTGATAACATTGTTGTTTTGTTTGTTCAATATAATGCAAGTTTATATCTCAACTCTGTTTGGTACATGTTAACAAAGACACATTATTGAAAAAATAAATGCAAACATCACTTACAAAAAATAAAATAAAACATAGACTGGATTATTGATTCCAAAAACATCATTCATGATTCCAAAAACATCATTCAAAGTACAAACATATGATTTGTTTGCAAACATAATTCAAATTACAAACTTGTTTTCAAATGATAACATATGACATCTCACATTAGAGTACATCAAACTAAACTGCAAGTTCACAAAAAACACTACATAATCCAAAGTACATCATAGAACAAATTACATATTCATAAGAACACAAGATTGTCTTCAAAATAAAAATGTCATCTAAGACTAAGATGCAAGATTGGAACAACCAACAGTCTTAGATGCAGAACCACCAACAGACTTAGACTTGGATGAAGAATCACCAACAAACTTGGACTTGGAATGTGAGGCACCAACAGACTTGGAATGTGAGACACTTGCTTTCAGATTGTTCAGAGTGATAAAATTGAGTCCCCATTTGACAATAACATGAGTATTAACTGTTGGAGATGATTTGTTGGCTTGAAAAGCAATTGTATTTGTCCTTACTTTAACATTCACATTCTTTTGAGAAGGTCTTTTAACCTGTAATCATCCCAAATAAGTTTATTAAATACTAATTCTCAAATGACTTTAAATATAGTTTAACCATACTGAAAAATTAAAAAATAATTGAAACCTGTAATTTTGTTTTTTTTATAGTGGTGGTACACTTGAAACAGAAGCTTGAGTTGCCAAGTATTCTTGTGGAACTTCAAATACAGACTCATTTTGTTGGCCAACTGCATCTCCAGTTCCACTTTGACTTGCGTGCACCTGCTCAACTGTAGAAAATTTTCATTTCTTGCATGTTTTACATTTATTGTTTCTTTTAATTCCTCTCAATCTATGATGATTTGCACCTGGGGCAGGGGGTTCATCAGGTTCTCTCATCCTTAGCCTTTGAGGCCTGCCAACTTTTTCAATGTAGTTTGGAGGCAGTGGAGCTTCTAAGGCACTTTTGGACCACAACTCAGGTCCATTAAAGCCCATGATTGGAGGCTCATAAACCTGTAAATATGTCTCAACCTTGTAACAATTATGTACATATGATTCAGGCTTCTCATTTCTAAATCATATTGCTGAACATGCATGTTTACAAGGTATGCCACTCAAATCCCATTTTTGCAGCTACACTTTCTCTCCAATAAGTCAACAGTGTGTTGGTCAAATGGACCAATAATCTGAAAATGATAATCATCACATTTCATAGGTATAAACTCCCCAGCCTCTTCCATAATCTTCATTAAGATCTTTTTTATCTTGGGACACAAGAGACCTTCCCATTTTCCAGCTTTTTCCTTCTTAGATTGCATCCTAGTCATTAACAGATTTCTAATAGTTTCAAGCAAAGAAATTATTGGTTTTTCTCTTGCCTCAAGAATGAAACTATTGAAACATTCACACATATTGTTCAGTAGGATGTCACACTTAGGATGTGGACTGAAATGGGATCTAGTCTAGTTTTGAGGAGGCTTTTTCACTAACCATTGATTCATCTTCATCAATGTCACTCAACTCTTGCATTTTTCTATTAAATTCTTCAACCCTGGTTGCTTTAGCTGCCCCCCATAATGCTGTTTTGATTGCCAACTCAGTGAATCCATCCCTCTTCATATATGCTATGTAAATGTCTCACACAAAATCTATTTTCAGCATTGGAAAGCAAAGTTTCAAAAGCTGGAATTAACCATTTTTGCTTGTCAGACATAAAAGTCCAATTATGTTCATTTTCAAATCCAATATCTGCATTCAACAAGTTCAAAAACCAGATCCAACTATCTTTTGTTTCAGATTCAACTATTGCATATGCAATTGGGAAGATGTTGTTGTTTGGATCTAACCCAACTGCAGTTAATAGTTGACCTCCATGTCCACCCTTCAAGAAACAACCATCTACCCCAATTATAGGCCTACAACCATTTTTAAACCCTACCTTACATGCATTGAAACACGTGTATAACCTATGGAATCTTCTCTCCTCAGTCAGTTTCATGATAACTGTAGAACCTGGATTAGTTCTTTCAATTTCTAGACAATAATCATAATTTTTTGAAAATTGTTCCTCCAAAGTTCCATGGATTATCTTATATTGGCCATCAAAGTTGTACAAATTTCACTTCTGAATTCATTTGTACCCAACTTTGGATTGTCTTTCAATTTTTTCATAAACGTTTTGCCAATCCCACCAGACTTAAGGCTTGTATTGTTATAATTCCAGGAACATTTAGTGTGTATTGGGTTATAGGTTTTCACTTGCCAAGAGTGGTCATTTCGCATTTTGGAGACATGAATGTACCATCCACAACCCTTTTTTTTACACACAGCCCTGAGTCTAATGGCATCATTTTTTGGAAATTTCACCATCATACCCCTCCTAAAACGATGAGACTCAATAGCAAATTTTGCCTCTTTTTTGGAACTGAAAATCAAGCCCAGCATGATGTCTGGATTCTTATTCTCAGTTTTAGGATTAAATTTGGGGAACTTCATTCTACCATTACCCTCATCCTCATCACTACCATTTGAGATGTCAAAATCATCATCACTAAGTACACAATCTTCACCACCTTCTGCATTTTGCAGCCTGTTATACATCTCCTCACTAATGAAATCATCCTTAGCAACAGACACCCTTACCCAACCCCCCAAACTCGGCCTCAGGATCTACAAATTGCTCAAATAATTTATCATCATCTTCCATGTCATAATCACTTTGATAAAACACATCATCATCCTCACTAAATTCATCAGATTCACTATTATTCTCTCCCTCCAACCCTACATCATCAATTATAACAGCCTCATTGACTAACCTACCCCCAGTTTCACCCTCCACATCCACTCCCAGATTTAGATGTTCATTAAATATCTCAACTTCCCATTTTTTTGGAATATGCCCTCTTATATTAAACACATCACTATCAGTCTCAATACACTTGCAGTGTTTATCAAAACTTTTTCCATACTTAAGCCAAAACCTAAGACTCCATGTTTCAGTTTACCGCAGCTCCTTAGCAAAACCCCAAAAGTCAAACATCCCTATTTGATCTATATCGACAAAATCAAACCATTCAAGACTTTCTCCTATGTACTCTTCTTTTTGGAGAGTGCTTCATAAGTCCACCATGTCTTATTTTAATGGTGAAACATGTTAATTCCCCAACACAAGCTATATTTAAAAAAAAAAAAAAAAAAAAAAAAAACTCTAATCAGTAATCAGCTAAGTCAAACAATTTCGCTCAAACAAAAGTAAATTCAAACAAAAAAAACTTACCATAATTCGGAGTACATTCAATCATCAGTGAAGCTCTTCTCGACATTTTTGTTCTCCTTAGATGAAGAACCCTAGTATTTGTCGCAATTTCGTAGCTCCACTCCAGAATATGTAATCTACTCCAAAAATCATGATCAGTGATAATATTGGTGCTTGAACACTTTTTACTTCAAGAAACTAGGGATTTACAGGTGAGATGTGGAAGAAATTAGGGATTTAGAAAAGGGGGCATCTGGATTTCAAGAGAGAATTAGGGCAGATTGTGTTTACCTGTAATGCGCGATATAACGTTTTGAGGTGTAGAGGTTCTTTTGAGTGTCACGTGCGGCGCACGTGCGGCGCACGTGCGATTTTCTGTCCATACTAACTGGACAAATGGACGGAGGGATAGAAACGGCATAAATGTGACATGTTTAGGGACGAAAACTGTAACTTCATCTTGTTTAGCGATGAAAATCGTGTAAGTGGTAATGTATAGGGACGAAAAGTGTAATCATCCCTGTTGACTGCACTTAGGAGTAAAGTTACTTGGAAGTTTAATAGTGTTTATTCGAGTGATGTTGCATTTAAGAATGGTTGTAATTTAAGACTATGTAAACGAGATTAGTTGTGAGCTTTAATTGCCACTTGTATTTGATTTTAATATTGAGTAGTTAAGTTGAAGTTGTTGTATTAATTAGTAGTCGTAGTATTCTTTAAAAAATATATATAGTGTATATCGGTAGTGGGCGTAACATGTGGTATCAGAGCTTGGGTTGGGTACCCGAGCAACGCCGGATATAGATCCTTGGAAATTGTAGAAACTTTGGTTTCAAAGGCTGGGTTTAGACTCTTGGATGTTAGAGAGCTCTGATTTTAAGTTCGAAATTGAGGTTATTGATTGTATATCTGCCTAGTATTATAAGTCCACATTCAGTATTAGAGGTATTGAGAAGGTATTTTGGCGCCTATTATCAAAATAGATGGAGAGGAATATTCCATATTAATGTCCTACCATCAATCCTAGGCCACAAGGTGTTATTTGGACTCGGTTTATCGTGTTTGTTTGAGGTTTAGATGGACTTTGCAAGCATAAAAGTTAATTCTAGCCGAAAGAGAACGGTCCATTCAAGAATGGCAAGTTGTTCGTGTCTCTATTTTCAACGCAAATAGTTACGGAATCCACAAGAGTTAGAAGAAAGACTAGTAATTCCTAGTGTATTTGCTCAATAAATATAAGGATAAGACAGAAGGCAAATGATATCCATAATACATGCTTCTCCACAAATGAATTGTTCCTGAATTCATTATATTTAAGTTAGTTAAACAGAGACTTTTTCTATTTTTATTTGATGTTGTTGGTTCTTTTTGCCACATCACATTGCTATTATTGATCACAAATGAGGTTTCTTGACCCGTTTGAATATTCTATGGGTTGTCTTATCCATTTTCCGAGACCCTATTTTATTCATCTACCATCCACTTTTGTTTACGTACTTTCTGAGGTTCTTATTTCATTCAAAATTGATTCAACTCTTATGAGATTTCCAATCTCGTTTCAATTCGGATATCCCTTTTGTCAAACTTCTAATTCATTTGAGTATTATTTCACTTGATTTGGCTTACCTTAATCTCGTTTTCATTTATAATCTAGAGTGAGCCAAATGCTTGAGCCAAATGCCTGAGAGGTCATATACTCGATTCTTTTATCATTTTATTGAATCCAATTTTGTTTCATTGCTCTATGTGGAATATTATGGCATAAGAGAACCATATTCTCTTAGATTAAACTCTAATGAGATTTCTATTCTCATTCGTTTCGATTACACTCTTGTGAAATTCCTTATCTCATTTAAATTTGGTTATACCTTTTGTTAGATTTCTCATTTCTTTGAGAGCTCTATCACTCGACTCGGCTCACCTGAATCTCGTTTTCATTCCTGCTCAAGGATGAGCCGAATTTTCCGCGAGTTCCTCTATTCAATTCTTTTATCTTCAACTGAATATGATTTTGCTTCTGTGTTTGGTGGGGAATCTTTTATTTTAATGCGAGTAACTCCACATTTATTCTCCCTCTCGCATTTATTCTGCATAAAATGATGTACATTTTAAACTTCATTGTTTATTGTAATTGTTTCTTCTATTCTAGTTTCAATACCTTATGGTCTTGGTTATCAACTTTTTTTGAGGTTTCCAATTCTTGAATATCTCATCTCTATTATTGATCATGAGTGAGATTTCTTATCTCGCTTAAATACGTCATGATTTTGATTCCATTTTATTCAAGGTTTCCTATTCCCTTGAACACCTTATGATTCGACTTTTCTACACCACCTTGTATTATTCAAGTTCTATTATCGATCATGATCATTGATAATTCCGTGCAAGCTTTGAACCTTCCATTTTACGATGTCATGTCTTAAGATTTCTTTAGTATGCCCCTACTGAAATCAAATCTTAGATTGTTTCAGTAGCTATTCTATTTGATGGTGCAAAATTTTCATGTACCAATTGTCGATCAAAGTTTGTGATCCTTTGTTTTCTATTCTGGACTTGTCCATTAAAAGTTTGTATAGTTATATGGTGAATCGATAAAGTTTGTCTACTCTTGAGGTATTGGGCCGACAATGGATGGTCTCTTCGACAGTACCCATATTGGATCTAGACCGTTAGCATAGTTGGAGGTTAACTTTGCTGATGGATAGATTGGCATGCGCCTGGGCATGCCTATTTATCGATTAGCAGGGACATTCCATGATCGGTGTTATAAGGTAGTTACGGCTAAGGGAGTCACAAAGCAGGTACAGGTACATGAACAAATTGTTACCATGGGAATCTCCATGGTCTCATATTTGATATCCAGAATTGTTTCCGTGGGAATCTCCACGAAATTCATAATTGATATCCGGGGATTTCCCATTGAAATTGTTCTCTACCTGTACACAGTGTTCTAAAAATCGGCCGATGCGGCCGATTAATCGGTCTCCGAGGCGGAGGCGGTCCAAAACCTTTACGATTTTTGTGTAAAGGTTTGAAAAATTGGTTTTTTTGGCTGCGAGGCGGTTTTAGGCGGTCTGAGGCGGTCAAACCTTTAAGACGGGTCAAACTCGGTGGCAAAAATCGGCCAAAAATCGGTTAAAAATCGGTTAAAATCGGTTTTTTTTTTTTCTTTTTATAATTCAAAATAAAAGTTGGATTTTAATAAAAGAAAATATGAGTTTATGCCTTATTTTGTTTATGTTAAAATTGTTAAAGAACTCATGATGTATGCCACGAATGTTCAAGAATAACTGTAAATTCAAAAAAAATGTTTTTTTATTTATATTTTATAAGGATATTTATGTATTATGATCTTATGATTATTAAACTTTTATTATGTTATTAGGATATATATACATGATGGAGATATAACTATGTTTAAATATCTTTTTATATATGTTTGGAGTATTTATAAATAATATTTAGAAATATATTATATTAAATTGTAAAAACCGATTTATTTCCGATTTATCGCCGATTAATCACCGCCGCACCGATTAATCGTGAGTCGGTGCCTGACCGACTCGGACCTGATTACCGATTTTTACAACCTTGCCTGTACATATTGATTGTATTGGTTATTCTTATCAAATTGTTGTGCTCTCATACATTGGCTTTGTACCTTACCAAATGATCCTTCTCTAGATGGTCCGATTCCAATATCATGTCCGACTTGTCCATTGTTTTCTTATTATCCTTATTATTTGATTCGACTGTTTTTCCCTTGTACTCCTCACTAAGTCCATTTGGACTTACTCCTCCTTTATTTTCTTTCTTATTCTCAGTGTCAGATGCATAAGTGGATGATTGTGTTGACTGCACTTAGGATTAAAGTTACTTGGAAGTTTTATAGAGTTTATTCGAGTGATGTTGTATTTATGAATGGTTGTAATTTAAGACTATGTAAACGAGATTAGTTGTGAGCTTTAATTGCCACTTGTATTTGATTTTAATGTTGAGTAGTTAAGTTGAAGTTGTTGTATTAATTAGTAGTCATAGTATTCTTTAAAAAAAAAATATAGTGTATTTCGATAGTGGGCGTCACATAACCCCTAGTTAATCTAGCCCGATTTTTATTGCCCAAAGGTAGATCACAATCAATCATATCCACAATATGACCCTAAATTAATTTTCCTCACACTTGATAATGACCTAAGTTAATCTCGCGAATATCAAAATCGTCATGTGTCAAGTCTAACCTACCAATCAAAGATGCTCATAGAACTTGATTATGCCAAACTAATGCAGTCCCTAGCTAGTTAATCTAGCCGACCACGTCAATCTAGCATAACCCTTTTCTATGGCTACCTTCACCGCTATGTCAATTGAATTACAGCTAACTTTAGCATAGCACTCTCCGCTAACACGGCTTACTGCACTACAGTAAAGGGCTACACATAATTCAGCCGTAGGCAGAAGGAAAGAAAAATTCAACATATTGGTTTTTCTTTATAGCATGAAATGATTCTTAATTAGATTAAGAATGAGAGATTTTATTAAAAAAAATTATCTCATCAGAAGGTTCGGATTTGTCTATGTGATTCCTACATCTATGTTCTCTAAAGGTATATGGAAACGCATATTGTCCTAAGAGGAACATACGACCTCACTACATAATTAATTACAATAATTAATTATCGAGTTTTTCAAAATAATTATAGAACATCAACTAGCATAACTCAATCAAATAATGTTGATGTACTATCAATTTAGTTGAACTATAATCAATATTATATGTGTGTTCTATTAATTAAAATCAATTAACAATTTAAATTAATTAATTAATCCAACACATATTTACTAAAATAGATGATTGTTGATTCGATTATCTAATTGGGATTAATTGAAAATAATTTTCCGAAAATTAAAATCAACTTTTTTTAAGTTTAATTTTAGAAATTTGAAATAACTTACGAAAACTCCCAATTACATAATACAACAAGTTTAACGATGGAAAAGTATAAACAATATTTCAAAAATATTTTCAACTTACGAAAACTCCCAATTACATAATACAACAATCACTACTTTAATTAATCGAACATGCATAAAATCATTGCATATTAAAACAAATGCAATTAATTGCGCAACGAGCTCTGATACCACTGTTGGGAATCGGACACGTGTACGCAGCGGAAATTTTTTTTATGCAAATTAAACGAATTTAAAACATATAAACACATGCCCGATAATTGAAAAAAATTAATTGCGTACCTTTGCGCTTCTAGCGAAATTAAAAACAACATACATGCTTAATTATTTAACCGAATTTAAATCAATTAGCATGCTCGCGTTTAAATCAAACAATCATGCTCCCAATAATAAAATCAATTTCATGTAGACACATCAAATCATACAAGCTTTTTATTAAAGTGAACATGCACATGTTAACTTAAACAAAAACGAATCGAACGACAATGGAATTGAAAGTTTACCTCTTGAAGCGTGAGGTAGGCGCACTAAGCAAAGCTAGATTGCTACGGAAATCAATCCGTGCAATCCGGGGCAGCAGCGGCGAAACGGCAGCAGCTACTAGACGAGCTACGGAGGCGCGTGTAGCTCACGCGCTGTCTTCTGGCGGCGCGTGGGATTGCGTGCGGCGTCAGCTCGTATGCTGCTCCTCGATTCTTCGATCTTCAATCTTCCTCTTCTCGGATTTCACCTCGTATACTTCGATCTACTAAACAGGTGGCACTAGACACGTAATAGTTAGAAAAATGGAAGAATAGAAAGAAGGAAAGAGCTACCAATGTGAATCGACCAATAGATGGCCAATTCCGGCAAGATTCCGGCGACGGCGACGGTGGTGGCCGCGGGGGAGAGTTGCCAAGAGAGAGGGAGCGGCTAGGGTTAGGGTTTCGTGTGTTGTTTTTGTGCAAGACCTATAAATCAAGTATTTATAGTGTCTTGCATAAAACACTAACGGGCTTAAGTTGGACCGGGCCCAACAACTTAAGTTCGTTAGTTCATTTACTTGCTCGACTCTCTCAATTCGATGATTGGAAAACTGTAACAATTACATTTTCGAAATCATTATAATGTACAAGTCATTACGAGTGCCAACTCTCGATTTCAAACTTTCCAAAAGTGGAAACCCTAATTCAGTGCACTTTCTAAATTTGGAAACTTCCCGATTTCGAAAGTCCACTAAGATGTTCAACTATTCTCTTTCTTTTCTTATTCTCATTCATAATTCCATTTTACGAATGTTGGGCCCAATCATATTGACTTCCAATCATGCAAAGATAAAACATTTTTTACCTTTGACCGTATATTCAAAGATCTCATGTGCACGAGCTGTGTGACCCTCGATGGTTCAGGTGTAAGCTAGCCGTGGGCCCACAACCCATTTGTGGTCAAAACTCGTCCCTTAGAATTACGATTAAGATGAAACTCGTTTCACCTTAATCAGTCAACGAATCAAGATTGACGTCTAGCAATTACGCGTCATGATTCCCTAGATACAAATGAAGTGCCTGCAAGAACCTTCAGATATAGTTAATGTACAGTACGATCCCTTCGATTCATATGTCCCGATTGAACTAGAGGCATTGGTTCATTGAGACCTCTTTATTTGTTCAATGACCGTGCGATCGTTCTAAGTGTTGTAATCGTTACGTGCATGACTTAGAGAATCAAATTCTCTAATCATCACTTAGTCAGCTTTGGCCAGAGATTAAAAGTGATTACAAACTATCAGAACACACAAGACATCCAAGACTATTCAAGCGATCGAATCCCCGACTACAATGCATAGACCTCCCACTAGCTTTCGGACTACACGAACACTGGCCCTTGGGATGGTCCTCGGTGGAACTCAGGGACAGGTCACGATAGAGCTGGTACTCTAGTGAAGTCATGGTGATGTCTAGGTCATAAGGACTAATGGTGTACAATTATACCATAGATATCTCTACTCGGTTATTGGGAACCACTTAGAGATTTCTAGGGTGAGGGAGTTCAGTGAACTCGTCAACTTACGAGCACCCACTTATGCATGCCGATATCACAATACCGTTTACTGATGAGATGCAGTACACATACACTAAGTGCTAGTCTCTTAATGGGAAAGGCCGATATCCTCATTGGTAGCGTAACCCTTCGACTAGGAACACGTTTAACAGTTATAATACTTAATTAAATATCTCACGATCCTAACGATGAATTACTAGTACTTGTAATAACTGTAAGGACTATATCTATGCTTCTGACAAAGGGACAAAGATATAGAATGCCAAGGTGTTTTATCATTAATACGAATAAAGGTTCGTTTATTACCATAATAAATACGAAAGACCACAGCCACATGTTGGCTTGTTTGTCACCTACTCTAACAGAGCCACCATCAACGGTGCCTTCACAAGTCCCTCCAATTCCTTATCCTCAAAAGTTTATAAAGAAGAAGCTCGATGCCGAATATCAAAGTTTTTTGGACAAGTTGAAGGAAATTCGCATAAATATTCCTTTCATTGAAGCACTTCAAAAGATGCCAAAGTGGGTGAAGTTCCTCAAGGACCTCGTGAAGAAAAGTAAGAAATTGCAAGGGAACGAGATGATCCAACTCACGGAGCAAATTAGTGCAATTCTTACTCGGCCTCTTCCACAAAAACTCGGCGATCCAGGTAAGTTTACTATTCCTTGTACTATAGGAGGTAAAAATTTTAGATCGCTCATTGATTTAGGCGCTAGCATTAATCTTATGCCTTACTCTACTTTTAAAAATCTTGGGTTAGGAGAAATTGAACCGACGGCTATAACTCTTCAATTAGCCGATAGATCTTTAGTTTACCCAAACGGTATTTTAGAGAATGTGTTAGTGAAGGTTAATAAATTGATCTTCACTGTAGATTTCGTTATACTTGATATAGATGAGGATAGGGAGATACCTCTTATCGTAGGGAGGCCATTTTTAGCCACGTCGAAAACTCTTATTGATTGTGCTAGTGGTGATCTTTCAATGACTGTGCATGATCAAACAATCAAATTCAATGTTTTTAGTGCTAATAAAAATCCATGTGATAATAATGATTGTTTTGCTATTGAGATTATGGATTTTAAAACTCATGAAAAATTTGATGTTTTGAACTTGGACAATGGGAAAGTATCTTTGAGTGCAGGAAATGATGGCGGAAACGGGAATCGGAAGGAGCAAGTTTACTTTGTGGACTTAATTTCAAATCGTCTGAGAGATAGTCATACGAGTTTGAGTCTTAACGGCGATGAGAGTGCAAGGAAGATGTTGCCACCCAAGACTCGAGCAAGTCACGAGAGAATGATGAGGCAAGGTATTGTGGTCGTAAGGAGAAAGTCAAAAGGAAATTGCACAAAGGACAATTGGTGTTTTGTGCAAATAAGGGTTGTGGTTATTCCCAAGGAAGCGCAAACCAAAGTGGTCAGTATGATACGTTTAATTATTAAATTAGTAGAAAGAATTAGTCAAATTAGGGATTAGTGGGTAGTTTTAAATTAATTGCATGAAAATAGGTGTTAGTTGCAAGAGTAGCTTGCACTTGGAAATTAGGAGCACGTACTACATGATTTTAGTGGGTAGTTATATTTCTATTATTAAGTAGTATAAATTATGTAAATGTGGAGATTTGATCGAACTAGTATTATGAAGTTTAAGAATCAATTAATCTCCCTTTGTCTTCTCTTAATTCTCGTCTCTAATCCTCCTCTCTAATTCTCCTCCTAATTCATATCTCTTGATTTCTTCTTAATTCTGAAACTATGTTTTCTTGCTCAAATTACCACGTAACAATGGTATCAGAGCCATTACGTTCCATGGAGGCACGTAACCATTGAGATGTTGTGTTTCGTGCTGAGGTTATTGAAACCCTAGCTCGGCATGAATCAAATTTCGACAAAATACACAACACCCTCCGAGTTGTTCTCACCGAACTTCGAGCTCTAAGAGCCTCTTCCAAACCCGAAAATGATGTCAACCCCTTTGTTGTGGGAGAAACATCACTACCAGTCAAAAAAAAAAAATATGCCTACAACACACTCAACTCCAAACTCTGCCCCAAATACAAACCTCAAACAATAAATTCCAAAAGTCCCGCGGAAAACGCAACAGAATGGATTTTCCAAGCCAAACAATATTTTGAATTTCAAAGTATTGCCCAAGATGAGCAGGTGCACCTCGATTCATTTCGTTTGGAAGGACTCACTTTGGAACGGAATCGCCGGTTAATTGAGTTCAAGGGCTCGTCGGCAGGGGAAAATTTTACTAAGGCGTTGCTCTACCGTTTTAGCCCTACCGAATTCGACGATCCTTCCGAAGCCCTCACTCGTTTCATGAAACAAATGCTCATGGATGCTATTTATCGTGAAGAGTTCGAGCAACTCTCTCAAATAATTGATGGATCACCCAACCAACTGAATTCGCAAAATGATCCCATACACGTATCAAGACTATATCCTTGAGGACAATGATATTTCGAGTGGGCGGGAATGATACATTTCATTATTAAATTAGTAGAAATAATTAGTCAAATTAGGGATTAGTGGGTAGTTTTAAATTAATTGCATGAAAATAGGTGTTAGTTGCAAGAGTAGCTTGCACTTGGAAATTAGGAGCACGTACTACATGCTTTTAGTGGGTAGTTATATTTCTATTATCAAGTAGTATAAATTATGTAAATGTGGAGATTTGATGGAACAAGTATTATGAAGTTTAAGAATCAATTAATCTCCCTTTGTCTTCTCTTAATTCTCGTCTCTAATCCTCCTCTCTAATTCTCCTCCTAATTCATATCTCTTGATTTCTTCTTAATTCTCAAATTATATTTTCTTGCTCAAATTACCACGTAACACAGTACCATTTATTGACCAAGAGATTCTTCCTCACGAAGTGGTCAAAATAAAGGAGCGAGATTCAAATCGTACGTTCAACGTGAAGCGGAGCCGGCTCAAACCGTTTCGGGAAGCGAGTGAAGATTACCAAGTGACTTCGGTTACTTTTGCTTGAAAATAACGAAGCAACATCCGGCTGAAGACTTTAAACTTAGCGCTTCTCGGGAGGCAACCAGAGCTTTATTGTTTTCCGTAGTTTTCTTTATATTTTTTTCGTTTCGTTTTTATTGTCATAGGCATGAATTCTAATTAATTTATTTGAATTTTACTTTTCTGGGTCAAAAATATGATCGGGGGGTCCAGACGGCCAACCGCCCGGAAAAAAAAAAAAAAAAAAAAAAGGAAAAGTGAGACGGCCGTCCCAAAAAAAAGGGTATAAAACCGGGACGGCCGTTTCCAAAACAGTAAGGGGTAGCAAATTTCAGACAGCCGTCCGAAAAACGGACATAAAACTGGGACGGCCGTCCCCAAAATAGTGATCAGGGAACAACAACTCTCGACGGCCGTCCGAGAAATAGGCATAAAAACGGGACAGCCGTCCCGTGACCACTGGTGAGACCGAATATTGGGACGGCCGTCCGAAAATAAGAGTGAAAAGTGGGACGGCCGTCCGAACATGTTTTAGGACTGTAGCAACAAATTCTTATCTGCGATTTTAACAAACAAGAAAAACTTGCACAAAAATAATTTATTGAATTAAAATAAAATATTGCGGGTTACAAACTCTAATTTAATCCTCTGATTCTTCTCTCTAGAACGATGTATGTTTTGACTTTGAATTTTGGAGTTGGGTCGTTGACTTGATCTTCTCCGGATTTGATTTGGATTTGAATAACGTCTTCGAGGGTCTTGCGACTTGAATCTCGGATCGAACGCTGAACTTTGACGGGTTTTGACTTGAAGATCTTGGGGTTCTTGATGGATTTGGCCCTTCAATCTACCTTCGATCGTGATTTGTTGAAGAACGCCCTCGATTTGATTGACTTGAAGATCTTGGAGTTCTTGATGGATTTGGCCCTTCAATCTTCCTTCGATCTTGATTTTATCTTGATTTGTTGAAGAACGCCCTCGATTTGATGTTTGATGAAGAACGCCTTGAATTTATTGAAGAACGACTTGAATATTGTAGAGAGAATTTTCTCCTACGGTTTTTCTTCTTCTTGAGTTGTGTTTTGAATTGTGTAGGGAGGGTCCCTATTTATAGTGGTAGAATATGAGTTCTACTTAAAGTCTACTTGATGACGTGGCGCAATTTGATTGGCTCTCTTTAAATTGATATTTATCTCTTATAACTTGGAAGAGAAGAAATAATCCTATTGGCCAATAATTAATTAATAATTATCCCCATGACTTATTTTGCAAGATAAATTATTATTTAATTTAGACACAATTTAATTGGCTAATTTAATTAACCAATTAATTAATTTTATGCGTCTACAAATGCCCCCTCGAGACTTATTCACGGACAATGCATCTTGGAGTGGATGAGTCTCGATAATTGCTCAACTTCGATTGCAGCTTGATCTAGCAAAGAACATATATCTTTTGAAATCATGACTGAACTTAGAGAGATTCTAAGTTGCCTACGTACCCTATAAAGGGATCAAGTCATAACGTAGTTCAAATTATATCCTTTTGAGGGATGTCGTGCACAGTTTATACTCATGTGGACAAGGAGAAATATTTGCAGTTTAAGCTCGTACTGAATGAGCATTTGACTTGAATTTGTAGATAGTTTATGCTCGTATCAAGGAGCCTTGACTTGATTTGAATATATAGATAGTTTATGCTCGTATCGAGGAGCCTTGACTTGATTTGGATATATAGATAGTTTATGCTCGTATCAAGGAGTCTTGAATTGATTTCGATATATAGATAGTTTATGCTCGTATCGAGGAGCCTTGACTTGATTTGGATATATAGATAGTTTATGCTCGTATCGAGGAGCCTTGACTAGATTTGGATATGTAGATAGTTTATGCTCGTATCAAGGAGCCTTGACTTGATTTGGATATATGCATAGTTTATGCTCGTATCGAGGAGCCTTGACTTGATTTGGATATATAGATAGTTTATGCTCGTATCAAGGAGCCTTGACTTGATTTGATTATGTAGCTAGTTTATGCTCGTATCAAGGAGCCTTGACTTTGATTTGGATATATATAGATAGTTTATGCTCGTATCAAGGAGCCTTGGTTTGATTTGGATATATTGACCTTTTAAACTCGTGTCAATGAGTATTCGATTTGGACATGTAGACCTTTTAAACTCGTGTCAATGAGTGATTGATTTGGAGATGTAGACCTTTTAAACTCGTGTCAAGGAGTATTTCACTTGATTTTGACTTGTAGACCTTTTAAACTCGTGTCAAGGAGTATTTCATTTAATTTGGACATGTAGACCTTTTAAACTCGTGTCAATGAGTGCTTCATTTGATTTGAACATGTAGACCTTTTAAACTCGTGTCATGGAGTGTCTGATTTGGACATGTAGACCTTTTAAACTCGTGTCAAGGAGTGCTTGATTTGGACATGTAGACCTTTTAAACTCGTGTCAAGGAGTGCTTCACTTGATTTGAACTTTTGTAGACCTTTTAAACTCGTGTCAAGGAGTGTTTCATTTGATTTGGACCTGTAGACCTTTTAAACTCGTGTCAAGGAGTGCTTCATTTGATTTGACTTGTCATATTGCATAGGGTGTTGCTTCTTCAAAAGACTTGCCCCCATCCTCAGGATTTTCTTGTTCTTCTTCAAGATGTTCTTCTTTGAGCAGGTACGACTTTTGGAATAAAGGTTCTTCGACTCCATTTGCAGTTATGCTCAATTCCATATCATGTGCTCGAGTGGCCAACTCTTCAAAACTTTTAGGTTGAATTCCTTGAAGGATATATCGGAGTCCCCATTGCATTCCTTGGATGAACAGTTCAATAGCTGATGTATCAGGCAGTCGATCCTTGCAATTAAGACTCAAATTTCTCCAACGGTTGATGTAGTCGATGACAGGTTCCTTCTTCCATTGGCGGGAATTGGTGAGCTCAATCATGCTGACTGTTCTTCGAGTGCTGTAAAAGCGGTTGAGAAATTCTTCCTCCAAGTGCTTCCAACTATCAATGGAGTTTGCCCCCAAATCAATGTACCAATCAAACGCGTTGTCTTTGAGCGATCGGACGAATTGCTTGACGAGGTGATCTCCGTACGTCCCGACATCATTGCAAGTCTCGACGAAGTGTGCCACATGTTGCTTGGGGTTGCCTTTGCCGTCAAATTGTTGAAACTTTGGAGGTATATAGCCCATTGGCATCCTTAGATCATCAATCTTTTGCGTGTATGGCTTGACATAGGTTGATGGAGACTTCGAGCTTCCTTCCAACTTGTCTTTGATGGTTGCACTGATCAGCGTCATCACTTGATCTACATGAATCATCCCTTCTGGAGAAACTTGAATTTCTTGAGCTGGAGCCTTCTCGTTTTGAACTGGTTGTTGCTTTGTGGATGTCTCGACTTCGTCTTGAACTTCTATCTGATTCTCCACAGCTTGACTAGCATCGTCTTTGTCCACCTTGTTGATCAACTCGGCAATTTGAGAATCTCGTTGTTGAACATGCTTTGCGAGTCCCTCAATGGCCTTTGTCAAACTTGCAATTTGCTCCTCCATGGTTGTAGCGTTTGTTGTCATGACGGATGCCACCTCTGAGTAGCTTGATGTTGAACGAGGCGTGGGCTGTAAAATCTCTCGTTTTGAACCTTCCACGTCTGCGCTTGTGTTGACAAGAGGTGGTAAGCCAATCAGAATGGTTTGAGGCGTCGAGTTAGTCTCGGAGGATGCTTGCAGCTTCTTAGCCATACTCCTTGTACCTAAGCCCACACTTGATGAATCCGAAGAAGCAATCTTCATTGTGAACGTAGAGCAGTCACTGCAACACTTCGAGGATCTTCGAGAGAGAGAAGAGATGAGAGGTAGAGATGTCCCACCGGGCGTGCCAAAATTTGTAGCAACAAATTCTTATCTGCGATTTTAACAAACAAGAAAAACTTGCACAAAAATAATTTATTGAATTAAAATAAAATATTGCGGGTTACAAACTCTAATTTAATCCTCTGATTCTTCTCTCTAGAACGATGTATGTTTTGACTTTGAATTTTGGAGTTGGGTCGTTGACTTGATCTTCTCCGGATTTGATTTGGATTTGAATAACGTCTTCGAGGGTCTTGCGACTTGAATCTCGGATCGAACGCTGAACTTTGACGGGTTTTGACTTGAAGATCTTGGGGTTCTTGATGGATTTGGCCCTTCAATCTACCTTCGATCTTGATTTGTTGAAGAACGCCCTCGATTTGATTGACTTGAAGATCTTGGAGTTCTTGATGGATTTGGCCCTTCAATCTTCCTTCGATCTTGATTTTATCTTGATTTGTTGAAGAACGCCCTCGATTTGATGTTTGATGAAGAACGCCTTGAATTTATTGAAGAACGACTTGAATATTGTAGAGAGAATTTTTTCCTACGGTTTTTCTTCTTCTTGAGTTGTGTTTTGAATTGTGTAGGGAGGGTCCCTATTTATAGTGGTAGAATATGAGTTCTACTTAAAGTCTACTTGATGACGTGGCGCAATTTGATTGGCTCTCTTTAAATTGATATTTATCTCTTATAACTTGGAAGAGAAGAAATAATCCTATTGGCCAATAATTAATTAATAATTATCCCCATGACTTATTTTGCAAGATAAATTATTATTTAATTTAGACACAATTTAATTGGCTAATTTAATTAACCAATTAATTAATTTTATGCGTCTACAAGGACATTTTAAATTCTAAAAATCAGATTTTCTCCCCCATTATTTTCTAAACCCTTCTTTTTCTTTCTCTCAACCTCCCACACACGAATTTTCGAATTTTTTGAATTTCTCTTCCAAAAATTCTTCGATTCCACACACATAATTCACTCACACACTCTCCGATTCTTATTTTGTGTTGGTATTGACAGGGAGGCTAGAGAATCGAACCAAACTCTACAAAATCTACTCTTTCAAGGCAAGCCCACAAGGTGTTCGACAATTTGCTCCAACCAAGTTTGGGGGTCGATTCTCGTCCAATTCTTACCGAATCCATTCCAAAAGTTCTCCCAAATATGTCGTCCAACAAAAGAGGCCGCACGACTGAAGCTTAATCTTCCAAAAGCAAAGGAAAAAGCAAGAAAGGTGCCACCAAAACGACGATTCCTTTTCCAGAAAAGGAAGCCTTTAGTGTGGAAGGCGCCGCGGCTCTATTTACTAAACAAGGCAAAAAGACCGTCATCACGGAATGGGACTTGACAATCATGTTGTCACACTTCGCCGATCTTAACCAAGAAATCATAAGACGAGGATGGCAAAGGTAGTGTGAACCGGGTTCAATTTACAATATCTCAATCATGCGAGAGTTTTATGCGAAAATGTTGGTACTCAAGCATCCACGAGAATCCACACGTGTGGTACGAAAAATTTATGTTAATTGGGCGACGGATGATATAAATCAATATTACGGGCTCCTATATTTGTGTCAAAGTTGGCTAGAAGTGAGCAACGAAGTCACCAAAGAGCAAATTGGTGAAGTGTTGAGTGATGGACATCCAAGATGGATTGAATACCCGGACAAGGGGACGTATGAGCTCAGTTGGAAAAGCATCAATTATGAAGGCAAGGCATGGTTGACGTTTATTTGCGCCAACATAATCCCGACTACCTCGTTTAGTCGGATCAACCACGAACGGTGTGCGCTCGCCTATTATATTATCACGAGGAAGCCGATCGACATCGGGTCAATTATGTACGATCAACTTTGGCTTTCCATGCGCGACAATACAATGTGACGCAGAACGGAAGCACAGTAAAGAATTAATTTCTACGAATTAATCCTATCGAACACGATAACTCTTGAATCCACCAGATAATTGAGAGAAAACTCAGAAATTTTATTAATAATGAAAGATGCTGAAAAATAAACCCTAGAGCAACTATTTATACTAAAGAAAACGAAAAAACCTAATCAAACTAGGAAAACGAGAAAATTACCAAAAAAGGCAAAAAACGAAATAACTTCTAAACCTAATAGAATACCGAAAGTTGGAAACAACCCAACTTGCGGAATTCAAATCCGATTTTTCTAGAATTAATCATGAATTATTTAAAACTTTCCTAAAATAGCAAAAACGTCGTTTTGAAGGCCTAAACGACCTCGAAAAAGCTTGACCTCTGCATCAATCCCCTCTGCATCAATCCCCTCTTCTTCGAAAGAGCTCGACCTCGAGCTTGTATCGGGATAAAGTGGGGATAAAGCCCGAGACGAGCCCGAAGCCTCAAGATCCCGTGCCGATCGACGATTCCGAAACAAGATGGAGCGAGAGATGATAATTTCGAGGAACCGATTGACTACCGTCGAGCATAAAGTCAATACGGTGGAGGCACTTCAACGGCGGTCGAGCAAAATGCTACAAGCTATTGTCCAACACTTGGGATGCGGGACGCCCGATTGCATCGAGCCGACACCTTTACCGGCACCCATGCTTGAGCCCGTACCCGAGCTTTTCGATGACGAGCGTTAGAGAGCTAGGGAGGAGCACCCCGATCCCATCGACTCCGACTAAATCAGGTGTTTTTTATCCTTAAACTTTGTGCTAATTTCGTTGAGGGCAACGAAAATTTTAAGATTGGGGGTGAAAAACATGTTCTTGTGCTTATTTTTTTAGTTTGCATGCATTAGGTTTTATTCGTTTTTATTGTTTTTCTCGTTTTTCCGGAACAAAAAAAAAATGTTTCGAATGCATCGATGATTTATGATGATGAGAGATGATCAATGTTTGATGATGGGATTGCTTGTTTTGTGTAATAAGGATTAGATGTTTGTTTAGCTTTCGATTCAACGGAACTTAGAAGCGAATTATTGCTAGGAATCACACTTTGTGGATTGCTTTGGTTGAATGTTTTGTATTTTAAATTTGGAATTAATGTGTGCTAGATCATGCTATGTTCGGTTTTAGAACTCACCTTAGGAAATTTATGATACGAAGTATTGAGTAGTGAGTGATTTGGGATATGATTTGGGGTTTCTTTGAACCGTTTGAGCCTTTCAAGCCGACCTTTTTATCGCAATTATCCTTAGAACCTTGATTTGAGCCTCGGAGAAAAGGTGTTCTTTCTTTTAGCCAATGTGTAAGGTAGAATAGGTGGAGATTCTTGAAAAATTACCCCTTGGAGTTCGGTCGAAAATTTTTATAAGGTCCTTCTTCTTCTTCTTCGAAAAAAAAGACAAAAAAGAAAAGAGAAGAAGAAGAAAATAGAAGGGAGAATAAGGACTAGTTGTTGAATTGTTTTGAAAGCTCGATCCATTGTCTCAAAAGCAAAAGTGGAGACTTTTTAACTTTTGAGAATCGAGTTTATTAAAGTCCTTAGAGGTGAATTCATTGTTTCAAACGCCTATCTTTCAAATTTTGGCGTAATCACCTCAATTCAAGAATAATAACCACATATACCCATATTTCCTACCTCGAACCAAAGAGCCTAACAATTGGAAGCCACAAAGTCCCAATGATCCCAATAGCTTAATGTTTGATATTAGTAGAGTAGAATAATTTGGTGAGTATTTGGAGTCAAATATATGCATCTAAGTATAAATTCTTCCTATCTTTAATTTGCAAATATTGGATGCTTGAAGCAATTGTATGAAGTGTGGTTTTTGGTAATAGTGAGTAACTAAGTGTTGTTGAATTTTGAGCTTGTGAATGCCTAAGAATTTTCATTGTAATTATAAGTTATGAAAACGTGAAGTTGATCATTGATCTATGTAATGAGATGTAGTAGTTGAGTTATTTGTTTATTGGTAGATTTTGCTTGAGGACAAGCAAAAATTTAAGTTTGGGGGTGTGTTAAGTGTATATTTTTACTTGATATTTTGGTGTCTTTTAACGACAATTGGTGCTTAAAAAGTTGATTTATTGTATTTTAGGTACAAATTGAAGAATTGGAAAACTATGGGGTTAAAAACTGCAATTTTGGAGAAAATATGGGCCAAAAGTGAAAAAATCAAAATATGAAGATTTAAAGCTCGGACGGCCGTCCGAGTTTTAGTTCAAATTGTGGGATGGCCGTCCGAGACCCCGAGGCAGCGCAAGAAAGGGATTTTAATTGCACAAGGAAACTTCCTTCTTCCCCAAGTTTTTCACCCTATATAAGACCAAGCCAAACACACAATTGGGGATCGATCTTTTACGCAATTTCAAAAGCATCAAAGCAATAACGAACACGAAGAATTTGAAGACTCCAAGCATAGACTTATCGTTTATGTTTAATTTTATTTGCGTTTTTGCTTTAATAATGAGTAGCTAATTTTCTTATTTTGAGGATTTTATTTGGAACCCTATGTGGGATTTATGAACCCAATTCTATAATTTTATGCAAGTTTTAATTCCGGATTATTTCTCCTACTTGTTTTATGAAGTGCATGAATTTGATCACCTTACGTGCTTTTATGTTATTGTTAATCGCATGAACCGGAATATTGGGTTAATAATTAGAACTGTGGTAGAAGATCTTTTGGGGTATTAACATAGGAATATAGTTAATCTCTTAGGTAGCCATTATTGAGATTTGTGCTTAATGTTGTGTTCTAGAATTAATTGCATAGGAATATAATAATTGAATCTAGAGTATTAGAATCATAATACACGCGGAATCGGGTTATGATTATTTTAGCATCTCAGGTTAATAATCCGGGTTAATTGCATGCATAATTGAAGGAATTGGGGGAGTAATAATGACATAGGGGGGAGAATAAAATCCTAGGCTTGTTTACTCTGATTAAACCTTCGTTTATAATTGCTTTCGTGCTCTTGTCTTTTTAATTTAGTTTAATATATTTAATTCTCTCAAAAATCAATTGTGTAGGGTGGGCTTGATAATAATTGATAGGATTTAGCTTCTAGGATTAAATAATTAAATATTCCTTGTCGGTTCGATATCCGGACTTTTAGTCCACTATATTACTTGTACGATACGTGCACTTGCGTGTAGGTATTACAACCAACAACGGTATTCACTGAAATAAGAGGGGGCCTTGTCATCGTTGGTGGGCGGTGATTTTAACGCCATTCTTGACATCGGTGAAATAAGAGGGGGCTTTGTCAACAATGCGAAACTGCATGACTTCCAGAACTGTCACCCAGAACGGCTTGCAGGATGCGGCTTTCGCCGGGAATGAGTTCACATGGAGCAACAATGGAAATGGGTTGGATCGGGTTTTGGTCAACTCTGCTTTCCATAATAATTTCCCGACGTTAATAGTTCATCATCTTGAATGTGTCGACGTTATATATATATATATATATATATATATATATATATATATATATATATATATATATATATATTAGTTGTCTTTATTTTTTCTTGTTTTGATTTTCAATGAATAGTCTAGATTTTTCTCTTAGATTGTGAAGTGTTTTTTTTTTTAGTTTTTCTTTAACATGTCTGACTGAAAAATTGTAAAATATGTAATTTATTTATTGTTCGATATAAGCCCGAAACCCAAAAAAATACGTGAGCCGAGTTTGAGCCTATAAGCATGAGGTCCGATGATACTTAACCTTGAGCCTATAATAATGAGGACCGATAGTATATGAGCTTGAGCCGACCCAGGCTCGGCTCACACGGCCCGATTGCCAGCCCTAGAATTAGGATTAGGATTAACACATTAACATTACCATATTAGCATTATCATTAGCATAATCTCAGAATTAGAACTAGTATTCGTAGTATTAGACTATTAGTATTAGCATTATATATTACTGTTAATATTATTACTATTATTACGGTAAAAAGTAGTATTCATATTAGTATCAAAATTGGTATTAATATTAGGATAAGTATTACTAATAGGATTATGATTATCATTTGGATTAGTATTAAGATTTTGATTTGAATTATGATTTATATTAGTATTATTATTAGTGTATGTATTGGTATTAGAGCATTAATATTTATATTAGTATTATTATTAATATTAGGATGCCTATTAGTATTAGTAGCAATATTAATATGGGTCCATTTGATATACACCCTTCATATGGAAAATATATAGAGATAGGTTCACCCCTAAAAATCTTCCTTTGAGATACACCTCTGGATAGGCAAAAGTCCTATTGTGCTCTTATTTGTAATTTCTGCCTAACTGCATTTAGCATTTTGCCAACTGCATTCAGCATAATAGCCAACTGCATTTAGCATTTTGACCTGCATTTATCATTTTTTTCAGGTTTTTTATTTTTTTAATTTTTTTTTTGATTTTTTAAAAATAATTTTTGTATAAAGTTTCTTGTACATAAATTGACTACAGATGACTATAGTATATATAGTCATGTATCTTCTTTTTATTCAAAAATTATATAGTCATGTACCTTTTTTTCACCCCAAAATTATATAGTTATATATAGTCGACCGACTATGTAGACCGCTGGTTATATAAAAAAAAATAACTTCATCGACACCAACAACAAAAATCACTATTTAATTATAAATCAACTTGTACAAATTTAGATCGAAATACACAATCAGATGCATATGTTCTTCAACAAAGAACAAATCATCATCATCATCAACAAAAAAATGGAATAACACAATCATCAACATCACTATACATCAGAAATGCCACATAGTTTATATACAATTATATATTACTACATGTTACTACACGTGATTATATATACTATATGTATATGACTGCATGTGACTATATATGACTACATGTACATGACTACATGTTACTATATGTTGCTATTTATGACTACTATATATGACTATAGTCATCTAAGTGTTATGTACTCTAACTGAATTTCACTTTATAGTGCACTTCTCACCACAATTCCTTACTGTATAGAAGTAGCAAAAACGACAATTCATGTTGCAAAAAATACGAGTTAGAGAAAACGAACATGAAAATAAAAAATACAAATCACATCAAACCTTATACGTACGGCTATGAAATCAAAGCAACAATGTGACCAAAGTTTGCACAATCAATGCAAAAACTTTCCTCATTCAAGAAGTAACGTAAAAATTAATATTCCCTATTCAGTTAAATTTTATTAAAATAAAATAAAATAAAAGAACAACATATCAACATCTCAAAAAATACATCATTGTTCGACTGGAACATCCAATCAAGGGAAATTAAAGAAAAGAAGAGAAACAAGCAGTTTAGTGATTTTAATATTATCTACCTACCTTAGCTCGTTGTTGGTTGAAATACCTACAAGCAAGTGCACGTATCGTACAAGTAATATAGTGGACACTTAAGTCTGGATATCGAACCCACAAAAAATATTTAATTATTTAATCCTAGGCGCTAAATCCTAACAATTATTATCAAGCTCATCCTATACAGTCGAATTTGGAAAAGATTAACTAAATTAAACTAAATTAGGAAACAAACAAAAACAAGAAAGCAATGTAAAATGAAGATTAAATCAGAGAAAACGAGCCTAGGATTTTATTCTTCCCCCTGTGTGATTTTTATTCTTCCAATTCCTTCAATTATGCAAGTAATTAACCCAGATTATTAACCTGCGATGCTAAATTAAATAACCCGCTTCCGTGTATATTACGATTCTAATACTCTTGATTCAATTACTGTATTCCTACACAATTAATTCTAGAACACAACATTAAACACAAATCTCAATAATGGCTACCTAAGAGATTGACTATATTCCAATTTTAATGCCACAAAAGCTCTTCTACCACAGTTCTAATTATTAACCCAATCTTCCGATTCATGTGACTGACAATAATATAAAAGCACATAAGGTGATCAAGTTCATGCGCTAATTAATAAAACAAGTAGAAGAAATAATACGGAATTAAAACTTGCATAAAATCATAGAAAAGGGTTCATAAATCCCACATAGGGTTTCAAATAAAATCCTAGAAACAAGTAAATTAGCAACTCATGATTAAAGTAAAAACGCAAATAAAATAAATCATAAACGATAAATCTCTGCTTGGAGTCTTCGACTTCTTCGTCTTCGTTATTGCTTTGTTGCTCTTGAAATTGCGTAAAAGATGGATCCCCAATTGTGTGATTGGCTTGGTCTTATATAGGGTGGAAAATTTGGAGAAGAAGGTAGTTTCCTTGTACAATTAGGATTCCTTTACTGTGCCTTTTCGTCATCTCGGACGGCCGTCCCGAATTTTGTACTAAAACTCGGACGGCCGTCTCAAAACCAGAGACTGCTTTTCTCAGATGGCCGTCCCAGTTTTAAGTGTATTTCTCAGACGGCCGTCCCGGGCTATATTTCTTCAGATTTTTTATTTCTTAACTTCTGGCCCATATTTTCTCCAAAATTGCATTTTTTAACCTATACTTTTCCAATTCTTCAATTTATACCTAAAATACGATAAATCAACTTTTTAAGCACCAATTATCGTTAAAACACATCAAAAACTCCAATTAAAATGTACGATTAAGTGTAAAAATATACTCTTAACACTCGTCTGTTCTGAAAATTAATAATATACATATAGAGATACAAAAGATGATATATATATATATATATATATATATATATATATATATATATATATAGAGAGAGAGAGAGAGAGAGAGAGAGAGAGAGAGAGATGATTGAGAGTGTTGTGGAGATGATAGTTTCTTCGGAATTTTAGAGATGGTAACTTCCCATAAATGGTTTATAAAAATCTCTATTCTCATTGATCATGATTATAAAAAAGAGTTTATAGCACTTGTTGGTAGTGGTGCAGATTTAAATTGCATTCAGGAAGGAATTATTCCAACAAAATACTTTCATAAAACAACCCATTCTTTAAGTTCTGCAAATGGTCAGAAAATGGAAATTAATTTTAAGCTTCCAAAAGCATTTATTTGCAAAAATAAAGTTTGCATCCCCACTAGTTTTTTACTAGTAAAAAATATCACTAACCAAGTTATACATGGAACTCCTTTTTTAAAGAAAATCTTTCCAATTAAAAGAATTGATGAACAAGGTTTCATAGGAACATTTGATGGCAAAGAAATTAATTTTCATTTCATTACTGAACCATTTACTATAATTCTTAATCAAATAAAAGATTCTTTTATAAAGAATACAGAAAACCAAATTAATTTTCTTAAACAAGAGATAAGTATTTTAAATGTTGATGAAACTCTTCAAAATTCTAAATTGCAGGATAAGATAAAATTTCTTAATAATCAGTTTTCTTTACAAATCTGTAATGATCATCCAAATGCTTTCTGGGATAGAAAAAAACATATTGTCTCACTTCCTTATGAGGATAATTTTGATGAGAAAACAATACCAACTAAAGCCAGACCTTGTCAAATGAATAAGGATTATCTTGAGCTATGCAAAAAATAGATTGAAACTTTGAAAAATAAAGGGTTAATAAGACCCTCTAAATCTCCATGGTCTTGCACAGCTTTCTATGTTAATGAACATGCTGAGCAAGAAAGAGGTGTTCCCAGGTTAGTCATTAACTATAAACCTTTGATAACTATAAACCTTTGAATACTGCTTTAAAATGGATTAGATATCCGATCCCCAATAAGAAGGATTTACTTGATAGGCTTCATGATGCTTTGATATTTTCAAAATTTGATCTAATTGACAAATCCAAATTCATGAAAAGGATGTTTATAAAACGGATTTTAATGTTCCATTTGGTCAATATGAATGGAAAGTTATGCCTTTTGGTCTGAAAAATGCTCCTTTAGAATTTCAAAATATTATGAATGATATATTTAATCCTTATAGTGATTTTATCATTGTTTATATCGATGACATTTTACTGTTTTCTAAAAACATTGAAACCCAATTTAAACACTTTGATATTTTCAAGAAAATTGTTACTCAAAACGGTTTAGGTATATCTAAACCTAAAATGCAACTTTTTCAAACACAAGTAAGATTTCTTGGTCATAATATTGAAAGGGGGAAAATTCCCTATTAATAGAAGTATTGAATTTGCCTCTAAATTCCCTGACCAGCTGACTGATAAAACTCAGCTTCAAAGATTTTTAGGTAGTTTAAATTATATATCCCCTTATATTAAAATTCTTGCTCAAGATAGTGCTATCCTATATGATAGACTAAAGAAAAATCCAAAACCTTGGACTGAGAGTCATACTCAGGTTGTTCAGAAAATTAAGAACAAAGTTACTAATCTTCCTTGTCTCATGTTAGCTAACCCAAATTGGGAAAAAATTATCGAGACCGATGCCTCAGAAGTAGGTTACGGAGGTATCCTTAAACAGGTTTCTCCAAATAATAAACAAGAATATCTTGTTAGATTCCATTCAGGAAAATGGAATAATAGTCAGAAGAATTATGCTACTATAGCTAAGGAAATTTTAGCTATTCTTAAGTGTGTTTTAAAATATCAAGATGATTTATATAATCAGAAATTTATAATTAAGACTGATTGTCAAGCAACAAAGTATATGTTTAAAAAAGATTTTAAACATGATGTTCCAAACAAATGTTTGCAAGGTGGCAAGCCCAATTAGCCCCTTTTGATTTTGATATAATTTATAAAAAAGGAACTGAAAATAATCTTCCTGACTTTTTAACCCGTGAATATTTACAATGATGAATGAGTTCAATCAAAGATGGGTAACCAGAATGCATTCTTATGGGAACAAGATAATATTCTTGAAAGGCTTGATTGGCAAAAGGACTATAGTCCAGATATTACTTCTTAATAAAACAGCTAATAGCTTGATCATTTTATGTTCCCAGGATGAGCCACCGCGGACGGGGAAATTCCTCTTATAGAGGAAGAGGAGGAAGAACAATTGCCCAACATGGGAATCAAAGGCTCATAGCCGAGAATATTGCCAATATTACATCATCCTCTTCAAGTAATAATTTAAAAGGAGGAGATGAAATTTTATTTAAAGAATTTATGGAATTCAAAGCAAAGCATGGTAATACCAGTCAAAACAGCCCTTCTTATGCTAATGTTATCCTGGAGGATGAGGTAGAATCTGATGATTTACCCTATGAGCAGAATACAGCAAAGAGGTAATATTACTCCTAGAAGATAAATATCTTCGATGGAAAGGTGAAATATGGAACCTTATGAATCGATATCTTAATACGGCATCATTTACTGCTGGTTCATACAAACAGGAACTCATTATGAAAATATTCTAAAAGCTACTAGCACCTGTGAATTTTCACATTTTTATCCAGGGAAAAATACACAAGCTTATAGCTTCAGCAAAGTAATCATTAAGCAGATAATATCTGCAGAAGAATGGGGGTTAAGTACCCTAGGATAAAAAAAATATTTCAGGCCTGACCAAAAAATCCAGGTTAAGTACAATTATTGGGATTATGTCGAAGCATTTAATAAAGCCTTTTTATACGAGAACCCAGTAAGAAAACATACTTGGTTCTGCAAAATTTGTCCTAATGTTTATAAGAAGGATATTCCAAATTGGTTATACCAATGGTGGCTATCTTTTGGCCCGACGGTAAAAATTTTACCAGAACCTTATAAAGGTCTCTTTGCAGAATGGGTGAAAATTTCACCAACTCTTATTGAAGCTGAACACACTAATAAGTGAATTGAGGGAATGCCCTTTTAACACTTCTTTATTGAGTTTGGTATTCCATGGATCTGGAAATGGGAACCAGAGTTGGGACATACCCCACAAAATATACCCTGTTTGAAAAGGGCAACTTACACCAAATTTTGGAAAAGAATGCTCAAGAAAAATGAGCATGGTGTCATTGAAGGACAAGAAACTATTGATAAGATCCAGGATCATATCCAACAATATGAAGAACAAATTCAGTTGAAGCAACAAAGGGAAGCCCCCAGCCCGTTTCAACATCTCTCAAGGAAATTAAATTTCTACAAAGGACAGATGACTGACAAGGAATTAATTGCTTCTTACATGGAAGAAGTCAAAAAAAGTTTGGTGAGAAATTTTGGAATTGAATATCATTCTGACATTTCCATGGCCACCTCTTCACATGATGATGAAGAATATTGCAATCTTGTTGAATCACAAGATCCATATGGAAACGAAGTAGATATTTCAATTGATGATATCATCAATAATGTGAAACAATCCATTACGGAACAAATTCAAAGTTCCACTACAGCCAAAGGGAAAGAGAGAATAGAGAAATAATTGAGTTTGGGTCCCTACCACCTTTCATAATGGTTTAGGGAATCTTCTTTTTCAAAACACGACACTTTAATAAAGCAAATGCTTTTATAAAGCAATATATTATTTTGTATTATTTTGTCTTCTTTTGTTTGTTGTTTTTTTCTTTTTTGATACCTCCCTCCTCTATTTAAGGGAGCTCTTTTCTTGTTTTAGGTAGAAGTTTTGATTTTCAGAATTCTCTAAATAAATTTTCTTTGTAAATTTCGGTTGAAGTTTGAGTCTCTCAGCATCATACTTGTGGGCTCTTAAGTAAGTTCTTACTCTTCTTTTCAATTCTTGACTCCCCTCGTCGTTCCGGTTCGGAAAAGCTTGGCCCCACCCAATTCCGACTCCGCCACCTCTGCATCAATCCCCTCTTCTTCGAAAGAGCTCGACCTCGAGCTTGTATCGGGATAAAGTGGGGATAAAGCCCGAGACGAGCCCGAAGCCTCAAGATCCCGTGCCGATCGACGATTCCGAAACAAGATGGAGCGAGAGATGATAATTTCGAGGAACCGATTGACTACCGTCGAGCATAAAGTCAATACGGTGGAGGCACTTCAACGGCGGTCGAGCAAAATGACACTTGGGATGCGGGACGCCCGATTGCATCGAGCCGACACCTTTACCGGCACCCATTCTTGAGCCCGTACCCGAGCTTTTCGATGAGGACGAGCGTTAGAGAGCTAGGGAGGAGCACCCCGATCCCATCGACTCCGACTAAATCAGGTGTTTTTTATCCTTAAACTTTGTGCTAATTTCGTTGAGGGCAACGAAAATTTTAAGATTGGGGGTGAAAAAGATGTTCTTGTGCTTATTTTTTTAGTTTGCATGCATTAGGTTTTATTCGTTTTTATTGTTTTTCTCGTTTTTCCGGAACAAAAAAAAATGTTTCGAATGCATCGATGATTTATGATGATGAGAGATGATCAATGTTTGATGATGGGATTGCTTGTTTTGTGTAATAAGGATTAGATGTTTGTTTAGCTTTCGATTCAACGGAACTTAGAAGCGAATTATTGCTAGGAATCACACTTTGTGGATTGCTTTGGTTGAATGTTTTGTATTTTAAATTTGGAATTAATGTGTGCTAGATCATGCTATGTTCGGTTTTAGAACTCACCTTAGGAAATTTATGATACGAAGTATTGAGCAGTGAGTGATTTGGGATATGATTTGGGGTTTCTTTGAACCGTTTGAGCCTTTCAAGCCGACCTTTTTATCGCAATTATCCTTAGAACCTTGATTTGAGCCTCGGAGAAAAGGTGTTCTTTCTTTTAGCCAATGTGTAAGGTAGAATAGGTGGAGATTCTTGAAAAATTACCCCTTGGAGTTCGGTCGAAAAGTTTTATAAGGTCCTTCTTCTTCTTCTTCGAAAAAAAAGACAAAAAAGAAAAGAGAAGAAGAAGAAAATAGAAGGGAGAATAAGGACTAGTTGTTGAATTGTTTTGAAAGCTCGATCCATTGTCTCAAAAGCAAAAGTGGAGACTTTTTAACTTTTGAGAATCGAGTTTATTAAAGTCCTTAGAGGTGAATTCATTGTTTCAAACGCCTATCTTTCAAATTTTGGCGTAATCACCTCAATTCAAGAATAATAACCACATATACCCATATTTCCTACCTCGAACCAAAGAGCCTAACAATTGGAAGCCACAAAGTCCCAATGATCCCAATAGCTTAATGTTCGATATTAGTAGAGTAGAATAATTTGGTGAGTATTTGGAGTCAAATATATGCATCTAAGTATAAATTCTTCCTATCTTTAATTTGCAAATATTGGATGCTTGAAGCAATTGTATGAAGTGTGGTTTTTGGTAATAGTGAGTAACTAAGTGTTGTTGAATTTTGAGCTTGTGAATGCCTAAGAATTTTCATTGTAATTATAAGTTATGAAAACGTGAAGTTGATCATTGATCTATGTAATGAGATGTAGTAGTTGAGTTATTTGTTTATTGGTAGATTTTGCTTGAGGACAAGCAAAAATTTAAGTTTGGGGGTGTGTTAAGTGTATATTTTTACTTGAGATTTTGGTGTCTTTTAACGACAATTGGTGCTTAAAAAGTTGATTTATTGTATTTTAGGTACAAATTGAAGAATTGGAAAACTATGGGGTTAAAAACTGCAATTTTGGAGAAAATATGGGCCAAAAGTGAAAAAATCAAAATATGAAGATTTAAAGCTCGGACGGCCGTCCGAGTTTTAGTTCAAATTGTGGGATGGCCGTCCGAGACCCCGAGGCAGCGCAAGAAAGGGATTTTAATTGCACAAGGAAACTTCCTTCTTCCCCAAGTTTTTCACCCTATATAAGACCAAGCCAAACACACAATTGGGGATCGATCTTTTACGCAATTTCAAAAGCATCAAAGCAATAACGAACACGAAGAATTTGAAGACTCCAAGCATAGACTTATCGTTTATGTTTAATTTTATTTGCGTTTTTGCTTTAATAATGAGTAGCTAATTTTCTTATTTTTAGGATTTTATTTGGAACCCTATGTGGGATTTATGAACCCAATTCTATAATTTTATGCAAGTTTTAATTCCGGATTATTTCTCCTACTTGTTTTATGAAGTGCATGAATTTGATCACCTTATGTGCTTTTATGTTATTGTTAATCGCATGAACCGGAATATTGGGTTAATAATTAGAACTGTGGTAGAAGATCTTTTGGGGTATTAACATAGGAATATAGTTAATCTCTTAGGTAGCCATTATTGAGATTTGTGCTTAATGTTGTGTTCTAGAATTAATTGCATAGGAATATAATAATTGAATCTAGAGTATTAGAATCATAATACACGCGGAATCGGGTTATGATTATTTTAGCATCTCAGGTTAATAATCCGGGTTAATTGCATGCATAATTGAAGGAATTGGGGGAGTAATAATGACATAGCGGGGAGAATAAAATCCTAGGCTTGTTTACTCTGATTAAACCTTCGTTTATAATTGCTTTCGTGCTCTTGTCTTTTTAATTTAGTTTAATATATTTAATTCTCTCAAAAATCAATTGTGTAGGGTGGGCTTGATAATAATTGATAGGATTTAGCTTCTAGGATTAAATAATTAAATATTCCTTGTCGGTTCGATATCCGGACTTTTAGTCCACTATATTACTTGTACGATACGTGCACTTGCGTGTAGGTATTACAACCAACAACGGTATTCACTGAAATAAGAGGGGGCCTTGTCATCGTTGGTGGGCGGTGATTTTAACGCCATTCTTGACATCGGTGAAATAAGAGGGGGCTTTGTCAACAATGCGAAACTGCATGACTTCCAGAACTGTGTCACCCAGAACGGCTTGCAGGATGCGGCTTTCGCCGGGAATGAGTTCACATGGAGCAACAATGGAAATGGGTTGGATCGGGTTTTGGTCAACTCTGCTTTCCATAATAATTTCCCGACGTTAATAGTTCATCATCTTGAATGTGTCGACGTTATATATATATATATATATATATATATATATATATATATATATATATATATATATATATATATATATATATATATATATATATATATATATATATATTAGTTGTCTTTATTTTTTCTTGTTTTGATTTTCAATGAATAGTCTAGATTTTTCTCTTAGATTGTGAAGTGTTTTTTTTTTTAGTTTTTCTTTAACATGTCTGACTGAAAAATTGTAAAATATGTAATTTATTTATTGTTCGATATAAGCCCGAAACCCAAAAAAATACGTGAGCCGAGTTTGAGCCTATAAGCATGAGGTCCGATGATACTTAACCTTGAGCCTATAATAATGAGGACCGATAGTATATGAGCTTGAGCCGACCCAGGCTCGGCTCACACGGCCCGATTGCCAGCCCTAGAATTAGGATTAGGATTAACACATTAACATTACCATATTAGCATTATCATTAGCATAATCTCAGAATTAGAACTAGTATTCGTAGTATTAGACTATTAGTATTAGCATTATATATTACTGTTAATATTATTACTATTATTACGGTAAAAAGTAGTATTCATATTAGTATCAAAATTGGTATTAATATTAGGATAAGTATTACTAATAGGATTATGATTATCATTTGGATTAGTATTAAGATTTTGATTTGAATTATGATTTATATTAGTATTATTATTAGTGTATGTATTGGTATTAGAGCATTAATATTTATATTAGTATTATTATTAATATTAGGATGCCTATTAGTATTAGTAGCAATATTAATATGGGTCCATTTGATATACACCCTTCATATGGAAAATATATAGAGATAGGTTCACCCCTAAAAATCTTCCTTTGAGATACACCTCTGGATAGGCAAAAGTCCTATTGTGCTCTTATTTGTAATTTCTGCCTAACTGCATTTAGCATTTTGCCAACTGCATTCAGCATAATAGCCAACTGCATTTAGCATTTTGACCTGCATTTATCATTTTTTTCAGGTTTTTTATTTTCTTAATTTTTTTTTTTGATTTTTTAAAAATAATTTTTGTATAAAGTTTCTTGTACATAAATTGACTACAGATGACTATAGTATATATAGTCATGTATCTTCTTTTTATTCAAAAATTATATAGTCATGTACCTTTTTTTCACCCCAAAATTATATAGTTATATATAGTCGACCGACTATGTAGACCGCTGGTTATATAAAAAAAAATAACTTCATCGACACCAACAACAAAAATCACAATTTAATTATAAATCAACTTGTACAAATTTAGATCGAAATACACAATCAGATGCATATGTTCTTCAACAAAGAACAAATCATCATCATCATCAACAAAAAAATGGAATAACACAATCATCAACATCACTATACATCAGAAATGCCACATAGTTTATATACAATTATATATTACTACATGTTACTACACGTGATTATATATACTATATGTATATGACTGCATGTGACTATATATAACTACATGTACATGACTACATGTTACTATATGTTGCTATTTATGACTACTATATATGACTATAGTCATCTAAGTGTTATGTACTCTAACTGAATTTCACTTTATAGTGCACTTCTCACCACCATTCCTTACTGTATAGAAGTAGCAAAAACGACAATTCATGTTGCAAAAAATACGAGTTAGAGAAAACGAACATGAAAATAAAAAATACAAATCACATCAAACCTTATACGTACGGCTATGAAATCAAAGCAACAATGTGACCAAAGTTTGCACAATCAATGCAAAAACTTTCCTCATTCAAGAAGTAACGTAAAAATTAATATTCCCTATTCAGTTAAATTTTATTAAAATAAAATAAAATAAAAGAACAACATATCAACATCTCAAAAAATACATCATTGTTCGACTGGAACATCCAATCAAGGGAAATTAAAGAAAAGAAGAGAAACAAGCAGTTTAGTGATTTTAATATTATCTACCTACCTTAGCTCGTTGTTGGTTGAAATACCTACAAGCAAGTGCACGTATCGTACAAGTAATATAGTGGACACTTAAGTCTGGATATCGAACCCACAGAGAATATTTAATTATTTAATCCTAGGCGCTAAATCCTAACAATTATTATCAAGCTCATCCTATACAGTCGAATTTGGAAAAGATTAACTAAATTAAACTAAATTAGGAAACAAACAAAAACAAGAAAGCAATGTAAAATGAAGATTAAATCAGAGAAAACGAGCCTAGGATTTTATTCTTCCCCCTGTGTGATTTTTATTTTTCCAATTCCTTCAATTATGCAAGTAATTAACCCAGATTATTAACCTGAGATGCTAAATTAAATAACCCGCTTCCGTGTATATTACGATTCTAATACTCTTGATTCAATTAGTGTATTCCTACACAATTAATTCTAACATTAAACACAAATCTCAATAATGGCTACCTAAGAGATTGACTATATTCCAATTTTAATGCCACAAAAGCTCTTCTACCACAGTTCTAATTATTAACCCAATCTTCCGATTCATGCGACTGACAATAATATAAAAGCACATAAGGTGATCAAGTTCATGCGCTAATTAATAAAACAAGTAGAAGAAATAATACGGAATTAAAACTTGCATAAAATCATAGAAAAGGGTTCATAAATCCCACATAGGGTTTCAAATAAAATCCTAGAAACAAGTAAATTAGCAACTCATGATTAAAGTAAAAACGCAAATAAAATAAATCATAAACGATAAATCTATGCTTGGAGTCTTTGACTTCTTCGTCTTCGTTATTGCTTTGTTGCTCTTGAAATTGCGTAAAAGACGGATCCCCAATTGTGTGCTTGGCTTGGTCTTATATAGGGTGGAAAATTTGGAGAAGAAGGTAGTTTCCTTGTACAATTAGGATTCCTTTACTGTGCCTTTTCGTCATCTCGGACGGCCGTCCCGAATTTTGTACTAAAACTCGGACGGCCGTCTCAAAACCAGAGACTGCTTTTCTCAGATGGCCGTCCCAGTTTTAAGTGTATTTCTCAGACGGCCGTCCCGGGCTATATTTCTTCAGATTTTTTATTTCTTAACTTCTGGCCCATATTTTCTCCAAAATTGCATTTTTTAACCTATACTTTTCCAATTCTTCAATTTATACCTAAAATACGATAAATCAACTTTTTAAGCACCAATTATCGTTAAAACACATCAAAAACTCCAATTAAAAGGTACGATTAAGTGTAAAAATATACTCTTAACACTCGTCTGTTCTGAAAATTAATAATATACATATAGAGATACAAAAGATGATATATATATATATATATATATATATATATATATATATATATATATATATATATAGAGAGAGAGAGAGAGAGAGAGAGAGAGAGAGAGATGATTGAGAGTGTTGTGGAGATGATAGTTTCTTCGGAATTTTAGAGATGGTAACTTCCCATAAATGGTTTATAAAAATCTCTATTCTCATTGATCATGATTATAAAAAAGAGTTTATAGCACTTGTTGGTAGTGGTGCAGATTTAAATTGCATCCAGGAAGGAATTATTCCAACAAAATACTTTCATAAAACAACGCATTCTTTAAGTTCTGCAAATGGTCAGAAAATGGAAATTAATTTTAAGCTTCCAAAAGCATTTATTTGCAAAAATAAAGTTTGCATCCCCACTAGTTTTTTACTAGTAAAAAATATCACTAACCAAGTTATACATGGAACTCCTTTTTTAAAGAAAATCTTTCCAATTAAAAGAATTGATGAACGAGGTTTCATAGGAACATTTGATGGCAAAGAAATTAATTTTCATTTCATTACTGAACCATTTACTATAATTCTTAATCAAATAAAAGATTCTTTTATAAAGAATAAAGAAAACCAAATTAATTTTCTTAAACAAGAGATAAGTATTTTAAATGTTGATGAAACTCTTCAAAATTCTAAATTGCAGGATAAGATAAAATTTCTTAATAATCAGTTTTCTTTACAAATCTGTAATGATCATCCAAATGCTTTCTGGGATAGAAAAAAACATATTGTCTCACTTCCTTATGAGGATAATTTTGATGAGAAAACAATACCAACTAAAGCCAGACCTTGTCAAATGAATAAGGATTATCTTGAGCTATGCAAAAAATAGATTGAAACTTTGCAAAATAAAGGGTTAATAAGACCCTCTAAATCTCCATGGTTTTGCACAGCTTTCTATGTTAATGAACATGCTGAGCAAGAAAGAGGTGTTCCCAGGTTAGTCATTAACTATAAACCTTTGATAACTATAAACCTTTGAATACTGCTTTAAAATGGATTAGATATCCGATCCCCAATAAGAAGGATTTACTTGATAGGCTTCATGATGCTTTGATATTTTCAAAATTTGATCTAATTGACAAATCCAAATTCATGAAAAGGATGTTTATAAAACGGATTTTAATGTTCCATTTGGTCAATATGAATGGAAAGTTATGCCTTTTGGTCTGAAAAATGCTCCTTTAGAATTTCAAAATATTATGAATGATATATTTAATCCTTATAGTGATTTTATCATTGTTTATATCGATGACATTTTAGTGTTTTCTAAAAACATTGAAACCCAATTTAAACACTTTGATATTTTCAAGAAAATTGTTACTCAAAACGGTTTAGGTATATCTAAACCTAAAATGCAACTTTTTCAAACACAAGTAAGATTTCTTGGTCATAATATTGAAAGGGGGAAAATTATCCCTATTAATAGAAGTATTGAATTTGCCTCTAAATTCCCTGACCAGCTGACTGATAAAACTCAGCTTCAAAGATTTTTAGGTAGTTTAAATTATATATCCCCTTATATTAAAATTCTTGCTCAAGATAGTGCTATCCTATATGATAGACTAAAGAAAAATCCAAAACCTTGGACTGAGAGTCATACTCAGGTTGTTCAGAAAATTAAGAACAAAGTTACTAATCTTCCTTGTCTCATGTTAGCTAACCCAAATTGGGAAAAAATTATCGAGACCGATGCCTCAGAAGTAGGTTACGGAGGTATCCTTAAACAGGTTTCTCCAAATAATAAACAAGAATATCTTGTTAGATTCCATTCAGGAAAATGGAATAATAGTCAGAAGAATTATGCTACTATAGCTAAGGAAATTTTAGCTATTCTTAAGTGTGTTTTAAAATATCAAGATGATTTATATAATCAGAAATTTATAATTAAGACTGATTGTCAAGCAACAAAGTATATGTTTAAAAAAGATTTTAAACATGATGTTCCAAACAAATGTTTGCAAGGTGGCAAGCCCAATTAGCCCCTTTTGATTTTGATATAATTTATAAAAAAGGAACTGAAAATAATCTTCCTGACTTTTTAACCCGTGAATATTTACAATGATGAATGAGTTCAATCAAAGATGGGTAACCAGAATGCATTCTTATGGGAACAAGATAATATTCTTGAAAGGCTTGATTGGCAAAAGGACTATAGTCCAGATATTACTTCTTAATAAAACAGCTAATAGCTTGATCATTTTATGTTCCCAGGATGAGCCACCGCGGACGGGGAAATTCCTCTTATAGAGGAAGAGGAGGAAGAACAATTGCCCAACATGGGAATCAAAGGCTCATAGCCGAGAATATTGCCAATATTACATCATCCTCTTCAAGTAATACTTTAAAAGGAGGAGATGAAATTTTATTTAAAGAATTTATGGAATTCAAAGCAAAGCATGGTAATACCAGTCAAAACAGCCCTTCTTATGCTAATGTTATCCTGGAGGATGAGGTAGAATCTGATGATTTACCCTATGAGCAGAATACATCAAAGAGGTAATATTACTCCTAGAAGATAAATATCTTCGATGGAAAGGTGAAATATGGAACCTTATGAATCGATATCTTAATACGGCATCATTTACTGCTGGTTCATACAAACAGGAACTCATTATGAAAATATTCTAAAAGCTACTAGCACCTGTGAATTTTCACATTTTTATCCAGGGAAAAATACACAAGCTTATAGCTTCAGCAAAGTAATCATTAAGCAGATAATATCTGCAGAAGAATGGGGGTTAAGTACCCTAGGAGAAAAAGAATATTTCAGGCCTGACCAAAAAATCCAGGTTAAGTACAATTATTGGGATTATGTCGAAGCATTTAATAAAGCCTTTTTATACGAGAACCCAGTAAGAAAACATACTTGGTTCTGCAAAATTTGTCCTAATGTTTATAAGAAGGATATTCCAAATTGGTTATACCAATGGTGGCTATCTTTTGGCCCGACGGTAAAAATTTTACCAGAACCTTATAAAGGTCTCTTTGCAGAATGGGTGAAAATTTCACCAACTCTTATTGAAGCTGAACACACTAATAAGTGAATTGAGGGAATGCCCTTTTAACACTTCTTTATTGAGTTTGGTATTCCATGGATCTGGAAATGGGAACCAGAGTTGGGACATACCCCACAAAATATACCCTGTTTGAAAAGGGCAACTTACACCAAATTTTGGAAAAGAATGCTCAAGAAAAATGAGCATGGTGTCATTGAAGGACAAGAAACTATTGATAAGATCCAGGATCATATCCAACAATATGAAGAACAAATTCAGTTGAAGCAACAAAGGGAAGCCCCCAGCCCGTTTCAACATCTCTCAAGGAAATTAAATTTCTACAAAGGACAGATGACTGACAAGGAATTAATTGCTTCTTACATGGAAGAAGTCAAAAAAAGTTTGGTGAGAAATTTTGGAATTGAATATCATTCTGACATTTCCATGGCCACCTCTTCACATGATGATGAAGAATATTGCAATCTTGTTGAATCACAAGATCCATATGGAAACGAAGTAGATATTTCAATTGATGATATCATCAATAATGTGAAACAATCCATTACGGAACAAATTCAAAGTTCCACTACAGCCAAAGGGAAAGAGAGAATAGAGAAATAATTGAGTTTGGGTCCCTACCACCTTTCATAATGGTTTAGGGAATCTTCTTTTTCAAAACACGACACTTTAATAAAGCAAATGCTTTTATAAAGCAATATATTATTTTGTATTATTTTGTCTTCTTTTGTTTGTTGTTTTTTTCTTTTTTGATACCTCCCTCCTCTATTTAAGGGAGCTCTTTTCTTGTTTTAGGTAGAAGTTTTGATTTTCAGAATTCTCTAAATAAATTTTCTTTGTAAATTTCGGTTGAAGTTTGAGTCTCTCAGCATCATACTTGTGGGCTCTTAAGTAAGTTCTTACTCTTCTTTTCAATTCTTGTTTTGTATTTCAAATTTTATTTTCTGTATCGCCGCCTATATGGCCGGCTAAGTTCTTGTTGAATAATATCATGATACTAAGGTCTGATAGCATGGCATAATAATAAAAAAAAATAATAATAATAATAAAAAAAAAGTACCATGAACAAAAATTTCGATCTCTGGTATGGTTTGAATTAAAAACAGGCAGGGATTAGGTTTAACACCGAAGTCTGGATTCGCCCACTTTGTTGCCATGTTTTAGACGTTTTATAGGGCTTGCCTCAATCATCATCATCATCATCATCATCATCATCATCATCATCATCATCATCATCATCATCATCATCATCATCATCATCATCATTATCATTATTATTATTATTATTATTATTATTATTATTATTATTATTATTATTATTATTATTATTATTATTATTATTATTATTATTATTATTATTATTATTATTATTATTAATAATATTATTATTATTATTAATATTATTATTATTATTATTATTATTATTATTATTATTATTATTATTATTATTATTATTATTATTATTATTATTATTATTATTATTATTATTATTATTATTATTATTATTATTATTATTATTATTATTATTATTATTATTATTATTATTATTCTTTCAACTCACTACTTTCTCGTCTTGGATGACTTAATCTCAATTTCATTCTTCAATACTATATACGCTCTAATCATAGTCGGAATATTGTATACACGATGTCCATAATGTCGACGATGCATTATTTCAACCCAATCATATGACTGATGTTGATCACGGACTTCGCCTCTAATCTACCTCAGAATATACATCACATTCTTGCAATCGTTCTTTATCTCCTTGATTTCGATTTGGTGCAATCCTCTACGGTGTTTGTACTTTAAACTCCTTCCACACGCATTGTTTGGATCATGATATTGCCCAATGAGAACCACAAATAACTGATAACCATAGATCAAGATGTAGATGAACTATCAGAAATTGCAATCCTGAAGGTAGTTTGATAAGAAAAGATGGTTCCAGCCATGCAGTACTTTGTCCATTAGGTTCAAGAGGTGACCCTCACAACATAGCATTTTGCTATGATGTATCTCGACGAATAGAATCAATAATTCAAATAGCTCAAAATATCTTAAGAGTAGACAAACTTTATCGATTCAGCATATAACTATACAAACTTTTAATGGACAAGTCCAGAATAGAAAACAAAGGATCACAAACTTTGATCGACAATTGGTACATGAAAAATTTGCACCATCAAAGAGAATAGTGCTGAAACAATCTGAGATTTGATTTCAGTAGGGGCATACTAAAGAAATCTTAAGACATGACATCGTAAAATGGAAGGTTCAAAGCTTGCACGGAATTATCAATGATCATGATCGATAATAGAACTTGAAAAATACAAGGTTATGTAGAAAAGTTGAATCATAAGGTGTTCAAGGGAATAGGAAACCTTGAATAACATGGAATCAAAATCATGACGTATTTAAGCGATAAGAGGAATCTCACTCATGATCAATATGAGATATTCAAGAATTGGAAACCTCCAAAAAAGTTGATAACCAAGAACATAAGGTATTGAAACTAGAATAGAAGAACCAATTACGTTCAACAATGAAGTTTAATATGTACATCATCTTATGCAGAATCAATGCGAGAGGGAGGATAAATATGGAGTTACTCGCACCAGAATAAAAGATTCCCCACATAGCAAAGAAGCAAAGTCATATTCAATGGAAAATAAAAGAATAGAATAGAGGAACTCTCGGAAAATTCGGCTCATCCTTGAGAAAAAATGAAAACGAGATCCAGGTGAGCCGAGTCGACTGATGGAGTTCTCAAAGAAATGAGAAATCTAACAAAAGGTATAACCAAATTTAAATGAGATAAGGAATTTCACAAGAGTGTAATCGAAACGAATGAGAATAAAAATCTCATAAGAGTTTAATCTAAGAGAATATGGTTCTCTGATGAAATAATAGAAGATTTTGGGTACTTTTATTTCATGTTTGGATGATTTAAGTTGTTATTTGCATTATCTTGTGTTTTGATAGAATTTTTGGATGATTTTGTGTTTGATGATTATGTGTTTTGGAATGTTTCGACGATTTTATGTTTTGGAAGAATGTTTTGGATTGTTTAATGTTTTTGTGTATTTAATTATATTGGAATTATTTATTATTACAGGTCAAATAACAATTAAAATAAAAATCAGTAAAATATTAAATAAAAATATTTATATATTTGCGACGTTTTATGGATATTAGTCGCAATAGCAGAAATTTTTTTGCGACAATAACTATATATTCGTCGCAATTTCGTAACAAAACTGTGCGACTTTATCAGAAAAAACGACGCAAAGCTAAAAACAATTGCGACGAAAACATTTCGGAAATAATAGTCGCAAAACATTTGCGACGATATATATAAGTCGCGGTTGGTGGTCGGAATTTGCGACATATTTGAAAAATCGTCGCAATAAATCAGCAGACGAAAAAATTACAACGTTTCGACGATTATACGTAATCGTCGCAAGATATTGCGACGTTATAACAAAAACGTCGCACATATTTGCGACGGGCATTTTTTTGACTTTTTTCGCGGCAAATTTCGTCGCAAAATAAACGTCGCAAAATTACAAATTTCGTCGCAAACGTGGTTTTTTCGTCGCAAAAAAACGTCGCCTGAAATCTGTTTTGGCATAGTGATAGACCAATGAAATGAAATTGGATTCAATAAAAGGATAAAAGAATCGAGTAAATGAACTCTCAGGCATTTGGCTCAAGCATTTGGCTCACTCTAGATTATAAATGTACTCAAGATTAGGGTAAGCCAAATCAAGCGACATAGTACTCAAATGAATGAGAAGTTTGACGAAAGGGATATCCGAATTGAAACGAGATTAGGAATCTCATAAGAGTTGAATCAATTTCGAATGAAATAAGAACCTCATAAAGTAGATAAACAAAATTGGATGGTAGAAGAATAAAATAGAGTCTCGGAAAATGGATAAGACAAACCATAGAATGTTCAAATGGGTTAAGAAACCTCATTTGTGATCAATAATAGCAATGTGATGTGGCCAAAAGAACCAACAACATCAAATAGAAATAGACAAAGTCTCTATTTAACTAACTTCAATATAATGAATTCACGAACAATTCATTTGTGGAGAAGCATGTATTATAGATATCTTTTGCCGTCTATTTTATTCTTAGATTTATTGAGCAAACACACCAGGAATTACTAGCCTTTCTTCTGAACTTCTATGGATTTGTAACTATTCGCGTTGAAAATCGAGGCACGAACAACTTGCCATTCTTGAATGGACCGTTCTCTTTCGGCTAGAATTAACTTTTATGCTTGCAAAGTCCATCTAAACCTCAAACAAACACGATAAACCGAGTCCAAATAACATGTTGTGACCTAGGATTGATGGTAGGACATTAGTATGGAATATTTCTCTCCATCTATTTCGATAATAGACGCCAAAATACCTTCCCAAAATGTTCACTTATTATATTAGGAAGATATACCGTCAATAATCTCAATTTCAAACTTAAATTCAGATCTCTATAACATCCAAGAGTCTAAACCCAACCTTTAAAGCCTAAGTTTCTACAATTTCCAAGGATCTATATCCGGCGTCGCTCGGGTACCCAACCCATGCTCTGATACCACCTGTGACGCCCATTACCAAATACGGAGTAACTTTTTTTTTTTAATAAATGAATACGATGACTACTAATCAATACAACAACTTCAACTTAACTATTCAACATTAAAATCAAATACAAGTGTCAATCAAAGCTCACAACGAATCTCGTATACATAGTTCTTGAATTACAATCATTCCTAAACACAACAATAGATTAAACTCTCTACAATCTCTGAATAACTTCTACTCCTAAGAGAGTTCAACATAATTCGTCCACTAGTGCACCTGACACTGAGGATAATAAGGAAAGTAAAGGAGGAGTAAGTCCAAATGGACTTAGTGAGGAGTACAAGGGAAAAACAGTCGAATCAAATAATAATCACAATATAAGTGTTCAACTTGGAACTGGAGTTGGAATTGGACCATCTAGAGAATGATCGTTCGATAAGAAATAAAAGGCCAAAGTATAAGGCACATCAGTAGAATAAACAATACAATCAATATGTACAGGTAAAGAACAATATTCAACGGGTAATTCCCGGATGTCAATTATGAATTTCGTGGAGATTCCCACGATAACAATTTCGGATATCAAATATTAGACCATGGAGATTCCCATGGTAACAATTTGTTCATGTACCTGTACCTGCCTTGTGACTCCATTAGTCGTTACTACCTTATAACCCCGATCAAGGAGCTACCCTGCTAATCGATCAATATGCATGCTCGGGCGCATGCCGATGCATCCATTAGCACAGTTAACCTCCAACTATGCCAATGGTCTAGATCCAATATGGGTACTGTCGAAGAGACCATCCACCGTCGGCCCAATACCGCCCAGCAGTCTTTTTCGAACATCCCCGGGCCCAAGTGATCACTTATCCTTAGGGCGTGCCCAAAGGAATCAATAATATAGAGATACAGATATGCTTCCGGCTATCTCAATTTACATTTTAAATCCCAATAATGAATTCCACTTTGGAAAGAATCAATATCACAGTTCAACGATTGTGGGATTCCAATAACAAGTGATAATATCTTGTGGTCACAAAATCACAAGTCAAGAAGGGTACGATCAATGGTTTCAATAAGAGAGTGGCCACAATTCAAGATCGTATAACAATTGATGAAGATGGATCTCAATCAACAATAGTCTACGGTTAAAATTGAATCCATAGAATTGTATAGCTCGAAAGACAAGTGGTTTCAAAGGATCAATGAGAAGTCAAGATATGAACGATCCATCAATTCACAGAAGGTACGAAACGAATGATTTAATGGATAAACACAATAATCCTAAATGGTCCAAGAGTCGGGAAAAGAACAATTTACGTTCATTGAACCACTGTAGAAACAAATCAAATGATTTAATGAATCATAATAGAAGTTGTTCCAACTAGTATACAAGTCAAGATGTGAAACGACTCAAAATTGATTGAAAATCATATTGAAACTCGTGAATTACTCAAGGTCAATAAATGAAGTCAATTGAGTCGTCAAGGAAACGAGATGAAAAATTATTGGAATAATTCCCGAATCAAGATGAGAACTTATTAAGTTCCAGGAAAATGATTTTGAAACGATCAACAACTCAAGGATCAACAATTCTCGGAAATCAAATTAGTTCACAAGATATGTGACGATAAATATATATTGAATTTAGACGACGGATAATAACAATAATAAACCGAACGATACGAGTGCTCGGCGTATATCATGTTTTTCAGAAAGAATATGCAACGCATAGGAATCCTCACCTGAACTCCAGTGCAAATGCTATAAAAATATCTTTACACCCAAGTCACGCTCAAGCCTTGAGCACGAGCGTAATTATGCTCAACACCTACCAAATATTAGAATTAAATAAGTTATCGAATGCTAACATAATCGTTTACTATCCGTTTATATTTCATATAAACATCATAACTTGAATCTTATGCCATAACTGACAATCGAACATAATATACAATTTCTATGGCGTTCTATATAACAAATACAACCCACTCCAGGCATCAATTCACATGGTACAGAGTTAACTCGGGTTTGTTTGACGAGTTCTCGAAACAAATGTTTAAAACATTTGTTTCCACAATATTTTTGAAAAATCATAACAATTGGTACAATTATCCAAATTGGGAAAGTAATATGCCAAATGAAAGCTAACAACTGCATCTACATGTTCACTGAAGACTCTGATCACAAATTATGATCCCATTATATTCAAATCAGCCCCAAAAGATGATTACAGAAAACTACCAGAATTTCGGATAAATTCTCTTCTCTGGTACAGTTTATTGTAAAATGCATAACTATTTGTAAAAGTATCCAAATTGTCCAAACAATATACCAAATCAAAGCTGACAACTTCATCTAAAATTTTACGGAAGAAACACATCTCAAATTATTATCCTAAGATAGTAATAAAACCCAACGAAGATGATTAATCAAAATTGCCCTGTTTTTTGGCAGACTCGCTGCCGTCAAATTGTCATCTCTAAAAGGCTATAAAAAATACTCTAACTCGACACAATTTAACACTTACTCATATTTTTCGAGGTCCTCTGCGAGTTTTGTGAAGGACTTATTCCCAAATTCTCACTCCCGTCCCTTCGATTTTGGCTCCGAAAACAGGTGCGGCAGCAGATTTACTATTTCTCCGAATTTCGCCAACATAACTGTCGGGTTAAATTTCAGTTATATGTAATCATCCAAATTTGGGGAAAAGTTGATATTCATATACTTTTTGAGAAGAAACAAATCCGAAATTCAAAGCCTAAGTACCTCAAAACGACTCCTAAAGTTCATGGGCAGGCTTTCAACTCATGTGACCTGACTGCTGAAAATTGACCTTTAGGGCTTCGTGCAACTCTTCTGAAAGAATTTATGGTCCCGAATTCGTATTATACAGAGATGTTATCTAAAGTGTTATGACACTTGAAACAACATGCAGCGGAAATATAAAGATTAAAAGACAATGCTCAGAATTAAAAATGTTCACAAGTAAAGACTTGTGAACTTGTCCTTTACAGGACGGAAAAATATATTAAAAATAGTATTCTAAGAATACAAACAGAAGAGTGCGAAAACTTCTTCCTTATGAGTAAATCTTTTTCAAGATCACTCTTACAACCAAATCTAGATACTAAAAGAAAAATATTAAAAATTCTAGATTTCAAAGAATGTACTCATAAGGAGTACGTACAACAGATCCTAGAAAAACACTCTACAATTCTCGAGATTAAAACTTCAGCTCTATTTTTGTTTCCTCGAAATCTGTATTAATCTTGAGTCTTGAGTTTGGTATTTATAGACTTGCCAAGCTTCCACTTCTCAGCCCATGATCTGCAAGAAAACCAACCACAAGAGCACTCAAGATAATGGGTTAGTGGGTTAGATAGGAAGTTAAGATAAATTCCATAATTAAATCCACTAAGCACTACTTAACCCTACTTAGCCCACTAACTAAGATTTAGTTTAGAGTTTAAGAAAAGTTAAAAACACATTGTGAAATTAATTCACGTGTTTCAAACTCCCCCTTTTTAACTTTCTGATCAAAACTAAATCGTAGTCAAAGACTCCCCCTGAGATATTGCTTGAACTCCCCCTGAATTTGATACCATTTGAAAAACATAGAAAAAATAAATTAAAACCAAATTCAGCAAGATAGTCCAACAAAAGAAATAACCAAAGTGCAGTCCTAAACAAAAGTTCAGAGGGAAAATAAACAAAACACAAAACAAAAACAGAATATTGTTTATGAAAACAATCTAAAGTAAAATATCCAGAGTCTCCAAGGTCTCCTCAGTATCAGCAGCTGCTGCTCCTCCATCACTAGATCCACTGCTTTCTTCTTGAGCTTCACCCTCTTTCTTTGCTTCCTCTTCATTGATTGCTTGCTCTCTGCCTCTAGCATCCATAGGGTGAGATGTTCCTGCTTCAGCTTCATGATCTTTTTCTCCCCCTTTTTGATCAGAAAGAGCCTTCTGAATCAGCTCCACCATGGACTGATGATAGGTAATCTGAGCTAGAGAATGAGTAAGCTGCTGCAATAGAAGATCTCTAGGAACAGACACAAGAAGGTTAGAAGTGTTGTCAACATGAGGAGCAACACCTTCAGCACCAGGATTATTTTGACCTGATTCACTTGAGAGAAAATTATCTCCATTCCAGGGAAGATCTTGGACATGAGGAGCTCTTAGAAAATTTTGAGAAACAGTGATCATGCCTTGTGGAGTGTGAAGATATTCTGAGTCATCTTGGCCCAATTTTTGAGAGAGTAAGATGGAATAGATGAGAGAAGGATAGGGGAGGTGAGTGGAGGGTGAAATTTTCTGGGCAAGATGACCAATAGTATCAAAGAACAGTTTGCCAAAATCCACTGGTAAACCCATCCCCAATTTGTACATGAGTACAGCATGAGGCTTAGTTACCACAGAGACATTTTTGGATGGAATCCAATTAGTCACTGTGAGTCTAAACAGAACAGAGTAGAAAGCAGTGAGTTGAGACACTTGGAATTTTCTTGGGTGTGCAGGCCAACTTTTTAAACGATTTCCAGAAATAACTTTGCAAATTTCAGTAAAATCACCATAATTATCCTCATCAATCACAGTAGGAGTTTGTAAATGAGAGTTGATAATTTTGGGAGAAAATGAAAAGATGGAATTGCGCACAAAAACTTTGCCAAAGTTTGGAGAATTTTTCTTTAAAAAAGAAGTTTGCAAATTGGCATAAAATTCCTTCACAACCATGGGATCATAAGAGCAGGCAGTCTCAACTAGGTTAAGGATTTTTCTTTGGTGAAGAAAAGCAGTTATCCTATGCCTATAAAATTCTTCCTTAGAAATTTTCTTTTCCTCAATGAATTGACAATTCATGACTTGAGGACTCAACAGTGAATCAGATTCAAAATAAAAATTTGGACTGAAGGCATTGGTTACCTCAAAAGGGGTTGACAAATTCTTCCCATCCAAGTCTGGTTCTTCTTCTTCTGAGGAATCATCATCTTCTGAATCTTCAAGCTCATCAGGGACATATGCTGGTTCAGGTGATGCAGCAGGTGGGGCAACACCTTCTTCCTGCTGAGAAGAGTCTTCAGAGGATTCACTGTCAGAATCAGAGGAAGGTAAATTCTTACGAAAATCAGCTAGAGGAACCTCCCAGCTATCAGCACTTTTCTCTGGTTCTTCAGCTTGAGGAGGAGATGTATCTGCTTGAACTGCTGCTTCTGCCAAGGTTTCCAGAGGGTCAGCAAGAGGTACTGATGGAGTTTCTTCAGTAGTGGTGAACTCCTGAGCATCAAGTGTGGGAATGTCAACATGCTCTGCAGAAGACATCCCAGAATAATCAGGCATTTCTTCATCCTGATAGGGAGCAGCACCCTCAGCAGCATTCTGAGGAACATTTGTTGAAGCAGTGGGTGCAGCAGCATCTTCTGGAACAGGTGCAGCAACACCTTCAGAAATAGGTGTAGCAACATCCTCAGGAATAGAATGTGGAGAGGCTGCTGTTGCCATGCTGGGCTGTGATGTCTCCCCCTGAGTTGATGCTGGGGAAGGTGAGTTGTTGGATGATGACTCGGAGGAGCTGGAGGACAAGGCTTGAGCCTGTGGTGCAGCAAAGGTAGGATCCCCTGCTTCATCATCAGTTTCTTCATCTACCAGATGAAGACCTCTTCGTGGATTTGACTGAACTGGAGTGCGACCACCTCTGCCTCCTCTTCTTCCACCTCTGCTTCCTCTCCGGGGAGAGTTTTCTCCTCTCCGGCGTTGTGGCACCGTAGTATTCAGATCTAGGAAAGGGTTTGTGCGCTTGGACCGGCGGGTTGGAAACCTTCCGGCGGTGGAAGATGGACCCACAAAATCAAAATTGTCTGGGTCAATCGGGTTCAGCTCATCTCCGGGCTCAATGTAGCTGATTGGTACAGCTTCAAAGTTGATTGGATGAACGATGATGGCCAGATTTGGGTCTGCTGGTACAGGTGCTGCAGCATCGTTGTGAACATCACCATCGGCGGCTGGAGGAGGATTTCTAGGTGGGGATGCCATGATACAGTAGATGAAGGAGAATAGTTTCTTTGTGCTTATGATTTTTGAGTGTGAATTTTTGAGAGAATAAGCACGAAATTTATAAGCCCTAATTTTGTTTGAAGAAAGAAAGAAAAATTGAAGTGGAGAAGGTGAAGAAGTGGTGTGCGTTTTTCTTGGGGAGAGTGTGATTAAGGAGAATAATATTTCCTTGGCAGTTTAAAGAAAAAACCGTGACACATGGCACAATAAGGAGTGGACTTAGTGGAAAAATAAGAGATTAACCCATGTACCCATGACCCATATAAATAGGGATAATTCAAAAAAATAAAAATAAAACCGAAGCACTCATGAAATATTCACAAAAATAGAAAAACACATTTATTAATGATTAATAGTGAGAAAAAAATAGCTGACTGGCATAGATACAATTATACATATATTTATTATATTTGTTTATATATATATATATATATATATATATATATATATATATATATATATATATATATATATATATTATTTTATTTATTTTTTTTTTTTTTTTTTTTTATAATATATTAATATATATAAACTCTTATTTTCAAGTCAAACAATTCACATGGAACATGATCAAGTGTTCAGTTTGAAGGTTCCTCAGTTACTAAGATATGACTATCAAAATAGAGGAGTTTGACTTATGTGAGTGTAATTATTGGCTAAATGTTTACATGAAGCATGATCACGTTTCAAGGTGAAAGACTTCCAGTTACTGATTTAGAAAATAATACACCACAGTGATGTCATTATTTAATGAAGCTAATGCTTCAGTAAATGTGTTGCAGCTTAAGATATTTGATGAGGTGCTGCAACACGTTTCAGGACATGTTTATTGAGTACACATCCCGAGAGATTTTCTGAGTTTTGAAAACCTCTCATAATCTAATGCCTTTGTAAAGATGTCAGCCAGCTGATCTTCTGTAGGAATGTACTTTAAGCACACAATATTTTTCTCAACTATATCACGAATAAAATGATGTTTAATATCTATGTGTTTAGTTCGTGAGTGTTGAACAGGATTTTTTGAAATGTCAATAGCACTTGAATTATCACAATATATGGTCAGGGTATCACTGGTTAACCCATAATCCCCCAACATTTGTTTCATCCAAATTAGTTGACCACAACACCCTCCAGCAGCTACATATTCTGATTCAGCTGTTGAAAGAGATACACAGTTTTGCTTTCTACTAAACCAAGAAACTAGATTATTCCCCAAAAAGAAACATGCACCTGAAGTGCTTTTTCTGTCACTAATATCCCCAGCCCAATCAGAATCACTAAAGCCTATCAAGTTTGTATTTGTGTCTTTGAAAAACTGAATCCCTAAGTCTACTGTACCTGCAACATACCTAATAATCCTCTTCACAACTTTAAGATGAGTGACCTTGGGATTAGCTTGATATCTGGCACACACACAAACACTAAACATAATGTCAGGCCTGCTTGCTGTTAGATACAGAAGGCTTCCAATCATGCTTCTGTAGAGAGTGCTGTCGACATCTTCTGCAACATCATCCTTAGACAGTTTTTGGCTGGAACCCATTGGAGTTTTCATGTGCTTGGCTGATTCCAACTCAAACCTTTTGACCAGATTGAGAGCATACTTCTTTTGATTCACAAACATTCCTTCACCTGTCTGTTTGATTTGGAGTCCTAAGAAGTAATTCAACTCCCCTACCATACTCATTTCAAAAGTGTGAGACATAGAATCTACAAAAGACTGCAAAAGGTTAGCACAAGTAGAGCCAAAAACAATATCATCAACATATATCTGAACAATAATGATATGATTATTTGTTCTTCTAATAAATAGAGTTCTATCTGCCTCTCCTCTATTGAATTGTATGTCAAGTAAGAAGTCAGTGAGTCTTTGATACCAAGCTCTAGGAGCTTGTTTAAGACCATACAGTGCCTTCTTAAGCTTGAAAACATGATTAGGCTTGGCAGAATCTTCAAAACCCTTGGGTTGTTCTACATATGCTTCCTCATTCAGAACCCCATTCAGAAATGCACTTTTGATATCCATCTGATACAATTTGATTTTAAGAAAGCAGGCTATAGCAAGAAGTAATCTAATAGATTCAATTCTAGCTACTGGAGCAAAAGTCTCATCAAAGTCTATACCCTCAATTTGGGTATAACCTTGTGCTACTAACCTAGCCTTATTTCTAACCACTGTACCTTTTTCATCAGTTTTTTTTTTGAAGATCCACTTAGTTCCTATCACATTTACATGATTTGGTCTGGGAACTAAGTACCAAACATCATTTCTGACGAACTGATTCAACTCTTCATGCATTGCATTTACCCAGAATTCATCCTTCAGAGCTTCTGCAATATTTCTTGGTTCTATTGAGGACACAAAACAAGTGGTTCCAGTTAGTGCACACTCAGAAGATAAATTTGCAAATCTTACCATATCTCTGTAGTTTACTCTCTCTTTTCTTCTGGTCCTCATTCCATCAAAGATATCTCCCACTACTTGAGTAGATGGGTGATTTTTCTGAATTCTACTTGAGGGTTCCTTTCTGCAGACATCAAGGGTTGGCTGCAATTCAGTTTCTGGATGGTGTGCTGAGTCCGATGTGGTAACATTTGGCTCAGCACCTTCTTCTCTCGGACCTGGACTGTCTTTATCTGGATCATCTGTGGTAGAAATGACTTCTTCGGTTGTTTCTCTTTCAGCAATTAAATCATCAACTTCATCTTCAGCTGTTTTACTGCGAAGATCAGCAAAATCATCAAATACCACATTTACAGATTCAATAATGGTTCGAGTTCTTAGATTATATACTCTATAAGCATGACTGTTGTTAGAGTATCCCATAAACAAACTCAAATCACTTTTTGAATCAAATTTAGCTAAGTGATCTCTATCATTTAGAACATAGCAGACACATCCAAACACATGCATGTATTCTAGATTAGGTTTCTTACCATAAAGAATTTCATATGAAGTCATCATAGATCCTAATCTTAGATACACACGATTTGAGATGTGACAAGCTGTGTTGACAGCCTCAGCCCAAAACCTTTTAGACAGATTTTTTGCACTCATCATCACCCTAGCCATTTCTTGGATGGTTCGGTTTTTTCTTTCAGCAATGCCATTTTGCTGAGGAGTTTTTGGAGCAGAAAATTCATGCTTTATACCCTTTTTATTACAAAATGCAAGAAATAAAGCATTCTCAAATTCTTTTCCATGATCAGATCTAATTCTACGAACAGAAACTAGAAATTGAGTTTTCACAAACCTGTACAGATTTCTGAACACTTCAAAAGTGTCTGATTTTTCTCTTAAAAAATACACCCAAGTATACCTTGAAAAATCATCAACACATACAAAGACATATTTTTTACCACCTAGACTTTCTACCTCTATAGGACCCATAAGGTCCATATGTACAAGTTCAAAACACATAGTGGTACCAACGTGTTGTAACACTTTGTGTGGTACTCTGGTTTGCTTTCCCTTCTGGCACATTCCACATATAGGAATATCCTTGATCTTGAGATCTGGTACTCCTCTTATGGCATTGTATTTGTTGAGCAGCTTCAGATTTTTGAAGTTTGTGTGTCCTAGCTTCTGGTGCCATAGCTCTACTTCACTTACTCTTGAGCTCTTGCAAGATATGGTGTCACCAGTTTGATAGCAATTATCCATTGATCTGGAACCTGTCAATACACAGTGATTTCGATTATCAAACACAGAGCAACAGTATTTATCAAACTCTACACGTAGATCATCATCACACAATTGACTGATACTGATAAGGTTTGACCCCAATCCTTCAACATGTAGGACATTTGAAAGTTTTGGGAGTCCCTCAATACTGAGTGTTCCACGTCCAACCACTTTGCCTTTAGCACCTCCTCCATAGGTTACACGTCCTCCATTAAGTGTGTGGTAGTTTGATAGAAATTCCTTTGTTCCAGTCATGTGCCTAGAGCATCCACTATCAAAGTACCATGAACCTGAAATGTTAGCATTTAAGGAGGTGTATACTGCTTTGCACAAAAGTTTACCTTTGGGAGTCCATATTTTACACTCCCTTTTGGTAGATTCTACTTTTTCCTTTGAGGTGTTCCTTGAGGTGTTGTGGATTATTTTATACAACATTTTGTCACTGCTGAGTTTTTCACAAAATGGACGAATGTGTCCTGGTGAGAAACAATAATGACAAATATAACCTCTTATTCTGGAATCTGGAGTGGTGACTGTGGACTTCCTGCAATCCTTTCTGTTTGCACCCTTTTCTTTTACAAAGACAATTTCTTTCTCCTTAACTGGCTTCATTTGTTTTTTGAACCCTAGCCCCTCATGTTTGTAGTGCTTTTCCATTGACACAATCTCTTCGAGTTTAGTTGTGCCAGTGTTCATCCTCTTGATTGCTAGAGTTGCCTTTTTGAGTTCTTCTTTCACTTTTGCCAGTTCAAGATCCTTCTTGGTGATTCCAACCTCCAAATGTGTGATTGTTTCTTTGAGGGAGGAATTTTCCTTGTTGGCTACATCTAGAGCTTGAGTCTTCTTCTCCAAGTTTCTGATCAGCTTCTTACACATTTCTTCATCATCACTGACTGCTTCATTACTGTATTCTGCTGCATTCACAGAAATAGAGTTTAAACATGTATAATGATCAGTATTTAACTCACAAACTGAAAGTGTTTCAGAAAGTGTTGCAGCATCCAGAGAGACTCCTTGGGATTCTGTTTCAGAGAAACTTTCAGTGAGATATCTGACAGAAAGAGCTTGTTTAGAGGATTGTTGTTCCTCTGACTGTTCAGGTTGTTCTTCCTCCTCATCACTGACAGCACAAATCAAACTCATTCCTCTCCTTCTCAAGGTATTTGCACATTCATTAGCATAATGTCCAAATCCTGAACAGGCCCTGCATTTAATATGATCTAAGTTAGGTGGTTCAGAATTTGAACGAATAAAAGAAGAATTTTTTAAATTGTTTTGAGAAGGTGTTTGAGAAAATGTTCTCTGTGGAATTGATCTGTTCCGGGGCTGAGTTTGTCGATTTTGTGGAGACCCTTCTGGAAATAACTGTCTGGGCTTGATTTCACTTCGTCTGTACGCCCTATTGAACTTCTGAATCTGAAATGCCACATTGTTGAGGCATTCTTCTGCATCATCATCATATTCCGGAGCAACATCTTCCTTTTCTAATTCTGCCTGGAGTGCATTTGAGATAGCTTTTCCTTTCTCCTTTCTTTGATCTTCGAAGTTCATTTCTCTGGACTTGAGACTACCAATTAACTCGTCCAGCCGTAGAGATGATGTGTCTTTAGCCTCCTCAATAGCAGTAACTGTCATGCTGAACCTTTCTGGAAGAGTTCTCAATACCTTATTCACTAGTGTCTCGTTGCTCAAGGGACCACCTAAGGATTGAAATTCATTAGCCAAATCAATCAACTTCTCATTGTACTGAGAAATTGTTTCAGTTTCCTCCATTCTCAGTCTCTCAAATTTGGAAGAGAGTAATCTGAGCTTGGTTCTTTTGACACTATCTGATCCCTCACAATGTAGCTGAAGAATTTCCCAAGCATCCTTTGCAGAAGTGCATACAGAGATTAATTTAAACATTGTTAAATCTACTGAATTAAAAATTGCATTTAACGCCTTTGAGTTTTGGTTAGCATTTGATAGATCGTCTGGTGTCCACCGTAATTCTGGAGTTGGAAAAACATCTCCGTCCACATCTGTGATAGTTGGTGGCTTCCATCCAGTGAGAATAGATCTCCATGCTCTCTCATCAATGGCTTTGATGTACGCCCTCATCTTGACTTTCCAGTAGGTGTAGTTCGTGCCATCAAGTACAGGAGGTCGCATAGAAGCAGTCATCTGAGTATCCATCACGAATTCGTTTCTGTAAGGAAAATAGGAACAAACACTTAGTATACGTCAAGTGTTGGCTCTTGATGCCAATTGAAAGAATTTATGGTCCCGAATTCGTATTATACAGAGATGTTATCTAAAGTGTTATGACACTTGAAACAACATGCAGCGGAAATATAAAGATTAAAAGACAATGCTCAGAATTAAAAATGTTCACAAGTAAAGACTTGTGAACTTGTCCTTTACAGGACGGAAAAATATATTAAAAATAGTATTCTAAGAATACAAACAGAAGAGTGCGAAAACTTCTTCCTTATGAGTAAATCTTTTTCAAGATCACTCTTACAACCAAATCTAGATACTAAAAGAAAAATATTAAAAATTCTAGATTTCAAAGAATGTACTCATAAGGAGTACGTACAACAGATCCTAGAAAAACACTCTAAAATTCTCGAGATTAAAACTTCAGCTCTATTTTTGTTTCCTCGAAATCTGTATTAATCTTGAGTCTTGAGTTTGGTATTTATAGACTTGCCAAGCTTCCACTTCTCAGCCCATGATCTGCAAGAAAACCAACCACAAGAGCACTCAAGATAATGGGTTAGTGGGTTAGATAGGAAGTTAAGATAAATTCCATAATTAAATCCACTAAGCACTACTTAACCCTACTTAGCCCACTAACTAAGATTTAGTTTAGAGTTTAAGAAAAGTTAAAAACACATTGTGAAATTAATTCACGTGTTTCATCTTCTCTCTCAGCTAAATTGGAAATTACCTCTTTTCCCTTTCAATTATTCTTCCACCAATTCCTCTCAATACTTTTTCTACTCAGAATTTCCATTATTTTCTGAAATTTCTTGAATCAATAAACGAGAAAAGAGAAGGAGAGAGAGCAAGAGACAAAAGAGAGATAAATTTGGAGAGGATGAAACGCGTATAAATACCTGTGTTCTAAATATCGGTCGTGACAGGCGCTTAACAAAACTGACAGCGGCTGAGTTTCCAACTGACAGGTAACTTCTTTGATCAATTCTTGAGCTGCATTTGGGCTATAGATTAGTGTAGATTGTTGGGTTGTGAACTTGTAATGTCAAATTATTTGTCGGGCTATGTAAAATGTTGGCAAGAGTTTACATTTCAGGGCAGTTCTTTGATCAACTTTGTGTAATTTTTTATTAATTTTCAATTGAGGGTTGTACGATCATGGTGCCATTTCTTTTACTTTTCAACTGGTAATTTTTTCAATCAATTGTATATTTGTATAGCGGTTCGAAATTGGTTTATCTTTTTAATTTTCAGTTTTGGTGTGGCTCTGTGTAGTCTGTATATGTGTGCTCCATTACTTTTTTTTTTCCTTTGTTTTTTTCTAATTTTGATTAGTTTATTTTTAATTGATTGTTTAGGAAAGATGAATAGTGAATCCATTGAAGATTCCCATGCTTCAAATGAAAACGTTGAAGCGGTTGGTTCCATTTTGCGCCCTAATTCCGAAGATGTGGGATGGAAATATGGGCATATTGCCAATCCCTCAAATCGTGATAAAATTAAATGTGATTTTTGTGGAAAGATTACGAGTGGAGGGATTAGTAGATTCAAGTCTCATATTGCCGGATTGAAAGGACAAGTGAAGAATTGTCCACGTGCCACCGACGAAGCTAGGCTTGATTGTAAGACTTCCATTGAAAATTATCAATCAAATAATAAAGCAAAGAAGAAACAAGAAAGTGAAGTTAGAGAGGAAGTGGATATTGCGGAGGACGAGGATGACGATGATGTTTCAATTTGGGACAGTGGAAAGAGGAAAGCTCCTAACATGGTTGGCCCTATAGATAAGTTTTCAAAGTCGATGAATCTTGATTCAAAGATGAATGCAAGACAACGAAACATCAATGAAGCAATTTCCAAAGAAAGAAAGCAAAAAGTCGATGAATAGATGGCCAGATGGGTGTACGAGTCCGGCATCGCCTTCAATGCCATGGATAATGATAGTTTCCGAAGATTTGTCGAGGCGGTCGGGCAATTTGGTCCAAGATATATACCTCCAAGTCCATATCAACTTCGAGAACCATTATTGAAAAAAGAAGTTGAATTAACTAAAGCATCACTCAAGAAACACGAAGAAGAGTGGGCTTTTACGGGGTGTTCAATCATGACGGATGCTTGGACCGATCGAAAAAGAAGAAGCATCATGAATTTGTGTGTTAATTGTAGATTTGGTTCTACTTTCATCTCTTCAAAAGAAACTTCTAGTGAAGGACATACCGGAGCTTACATTTTTGATTATGTAGACAAATGCATTGAAGATATTGGGGAAGATAAAGTAGTTCAAGTTGTAACGGACAATGCTTCCAACAATATGAATGCGGCCAAGAAGCTCTTAGAGAAACGTCCATCTTTGTTTTGCACTTCATGTGCTACTCATACGTTGAATCTCATGCTCGAAGGAATTGGAAAGCTTTCCAAATTCAAGAGTGTGATTGAAAAAGCAAAGACACTCACTATATTTCTTTATGCACACCATAGCTCACTCGCATTGATGAGGAAGTTTACTAAAAAAAGAGATATAGTGAGGCCCGGAGTTACAAGGTTTTCTACTTCGTTTCTTACCTTGCAAAGTCTGATGGAGAAGAAAGATAGTTTACGAAAAATGTTTACCGATAGCAAGTGGGAAAAATGCAAACATTCAAAAACAATTAAAGGAAAAGTGTCGTACGCCATTGTGTTAGATTTGTCGTGGTGGAATGGGGTAATGAAATGCCTGAAAGTGTTTGCTCCACTAGTCCGAGTGCTTCGGCTTGTGGATGGTGATCGAAAGCCATCTATGGCTTTCTTGTATGGGGAACTTGAAAAGGCAAAAAGAGAAATCAAGGAGGTGTTCAATAATAATGAAAGTGCTTACAAACCTATTTTGAATATTGTCGAAGAAAAGGCAAAAGGTCGACTTGATAGTTCACTTCATTTGGCCGCCTATTTTCCGAATCCTCATTATTTTTATCAAGACTCAAGCATACAACTTCAAGCATCTATCACGGATGGGTTATTTGATTGCATTGAAAGGTTTTACCCAAAAGATTTGGCAACACATCAAACTATCTTAAACAATGAATTGCCAATGTACAAGAAGAAAGAAGCATCATTTGGAAGATCCTACGCTTTGCGGTCATGCATCAACAATGATGATTTTGATCCGGGTATGGCTAATTTAATAATTTATTATTTAATTAATCAATAATTATAGTTAATAATCAATTGATTATATATTCTTTAAATAGTGGAATGGTGGTCTAATTTTGGCAATCACGCTTCCAACTTACAAAAAATGGCTGTGAGGATTCTTGCCTTGACTACTAGTTCATCCGGATGTGAAAGAAATTGGAGCACTTTTGAAGGGGTAAGTAAACTACTAATGTCATTATTCATATTTGGTAACTATTAAAATGTGACTATAAAATATTTTTTTCATTGTAGTTGCATACAAAGAAAAGGAATAGACTAGATACAACGAGGTTGAACAATTTAGTTTATGTCCAATTCAACTCAAAGATACTCAACAAAAAGAAAAAAAAATGAAGGATGATAAGACAAGAGATTCTCTTCTAGCTAATGAAGCGAGTATGGCCCAAGGATGGATAGCCGGTGGAGGTTAAGATGATGATGAAGTGGATGAAATAAGAGAACTACATGACGAAGAATTTATCTCGAATGATGAAGAAACGGATGAGGATGTTGACGAAGATGAGTTCGAATTTGAACCCGATGGTGTACAAGTGCTGGAAGGATATGGAGAAGAATTAAGAATCGGAAATCTAAGTAGTGATCCAATGAACATAGTTTATGCCTTTTGTTATTTTTGTATCTGTTTGCAAATTGCAATGCAAAAACATAATTTTGAATGCACAAAATTTGTGTAGTATTTGTATTTATTAAGAATTTTTTTGTATTATGATCTTACTATTATTAAAACTTTCTATGTGATTAATATATAATTATATATAAACCATGGGGAGAGAATCATGTTTAAATTTTTTTTATACGTTTTAAGTATTTACAAATAATATTTAGAAATATATTACACTAAATCTAAAAACCGATTTATTTCCGATATATCTCCGATAAATCACCGTCGCGCCGATTTATCGTGTGGCGGTCCCTAACCGCCTCGGACCCGATAACCGATATTTAGAACCTTGATAAATACACGGGCGAGTAGGATGGCTATGTTTTCCCATTATTGCATTTAGGCCCTCCAACTTTCTTTGTTCTTTATTACTTATCCTTTCTCAAATATATAAACTAGTACCCAAACTTAATTAAATATATATCGAGGCCCGAAATTGGAATTGTAATAAAAAAATACTGGGTGTTACAGTATTAATATTAATATTAGTATTACGATCAATAGTAGTATGAGTATTAGTATTACTATTAATATTAGATCACAATCAATAATATCATTTATATGATCCTAACGTATTTTTCCTCACACTTGATAGTGACCAAAGTTAATCTCGCGAAGTCAAAATCTTTGTGTGTCAAATCTAACCTACCAATCAAATATTCTTGTAGAACTAATTATACCAAACTAATGCAGTCCCTAATTAATCTAGCCGACCATGTTAGTCTAGCATAATTTTCTATGGCTACCTACATCATTATGTCACGAATTACTCATTACCTTACAATAGCACTCTCTGCTAACACGTCTTAATGCACTATTGCAAAGGGCTACACATAATTCAACTGTTGGGATAAGGAAAGAAAAATTCAACAAATTGATTTTTCTTTATAGCTTGAAATAATTCTTAATAAAATTAAGAATGAGGGATTTTTTGAAAAAGTTTTATCTCATCACAAGGTTTGGAATGGTCGATGTGATTCCTACATCTATGTTCGCTAAAGGCATACGGAAACGCATATTGTCCTAAGAGGAACATATGACCTAATTATATAATTAATTACATTAATTAATTATTGCGTTTTCAAAATAATTGTGGGATCTCAATTAGCATAAATCAATGAAATATTATTGAGGTACAAATAATTAAGTTGAAGTATAATCAACATTGTACATGTGTTCTATTAGTTGAAATCAATTTAAAAAATTTAAACGAATTAATTAATCCAACACCTATTAACTAAAGTAGTTGATTGTTGAATCAATCATCTAATTGGGTTTAATTGAAAATAATTTTCAAAAAATTAAAATCAATATGTTTTAAGTTAAATTTTAGAAATCTGAAATAAATTTATTTATTTATTTATTTATGTTTTAAATGATTTCATTTAATTTTCATATCACGTTTCGCTCTTTGCCTTTTCTTCTTTGTAACATTTAATTGCATTTCATGTATTACAACTCATGATTAAAAAATAAATTTTATCTTTCTTTGAATTCATTTCATTTTGTTTTACTTGAATTAAAGTTGTTAAAAATTGATAATCACTTACATAGTATTATTCTTATCATTTTAAACTGGCATACGTGCCATGCACGGGTGAAGTACAGGTAACCATGAATTAAGAAGGCCGTAAATGGTAAAAATATATGTGATTGGGCAAAAATACTTTTATAACTTCCAACAATTTAAAACCAACCAAGATATATATTATATACATTATATATAATATATTATATAAATAAATACAATAGATGTGAAAATACATGCTCGTATTTATGGTTCAATTGAAATTATTTATTAAATTAACTTACAAATGGTAAAGTGAGAAAAGTTGTAGTTATATTTTTGAATCAATCTTTTATCCCGGTTATTTCTATCATTGATCTACACTCACCAATCTGGATGTGTGTGTGTTTGTGTGTACATGAATAATAAAGATCAATTCGGTATAACATAGAATAAACCCTTGTATTCCTTAAATCAATCAATCGGATTTTAATTAAAAGGAATTATATTTAAATTAATGGATAAAATATTCATATATTTGCTATAATTAAAAGGAATTCGAAAGAACTAAATAATAATTTGTATATATACCAATTGAGAATATGTTAAATGTAGAAATTAAAACAAATGACGTGGCAATTGTAGGGAGATAAATAAATTTAATGATGACACGTTGTTTGATGATTTATTTCCACCAATGAAACGGCCACATATGATGTCACCAATTAAAATTTCCAAATGTCAAGCAATTAGGTGTGGAATTCATCTTTTGTATAGTATATAGACATGGATATAAATTAAGACTAACTGTGGGTGAATTTGAAATTTAAAGTCCGGATAACATGCCATCTTGTTGTGGGTGAATTTGAAATAGTAAAAGATTGGGGGAGAAGGTAGAAAAAAAAAAAGTCAGTAACTTGCTGAAACAAAATAAATAATTTGTGGTGATAAATTTGCAATTTGAAAGTAAGGCGAAAAATAAGAAAACGTTATGCAACAATGTTTAAAAAAAACGTGTGCAACACTGGTAAAATTCGGAGATATGGCTTGTGATTGGAAAGACTTGATTGCTCATTTCTATAATTAAGGAGAGCCAAATTAATTGTCACCTAATAATATCAAATTGCAAACATGACGTGGAAAGAATTAATAGGTGGAGGAAATAAAATGATGATATGTTTTTTGATGATTTATTTCAACCAATGGACACATGGATGAAATTGAAATCATGTCACCTTGGGTGTGCCGGCTGCATGCTCTCATTTGGTCTAAATTGCGCCGTTGTGTATGTTGCTAGATAGCTTTTGCACCAGGCCACGAGATCAAGGACTTGCGACTCCTCTTCTCCTTTGATGGCCTTATTACGTATTTCCCAGAGCTTCCATGCAAGGACCACCGCTACCAAAAAATCACAATCATTGAGGGAATCGGATATACCCAAAAACCATTGCCAATTCGATTCGAAGATCCGCCAGTGATGTTGTGGCCCCAATAAATTAGTTCATGCAACCCCTGCATCACTACATTCAAGGAGGGCGTGCATGGTTGTTTCCATGCCATTGTTTCACCTACCACAGATTGGAGAACTACTCACCTTCCTCCTATAAAGTTCGGCATTTGAGGAAAGCGAATTTCCACAGACCCGCCACAAAAAGATCCGTATTTTTGGTGGGATGGACAAACCTCAAATCTGTTTCCAACGTTGAGCGTTTTCTTCGTTATTCCCACCATCCATCACTGCATTATCCGGCACCGATGAGGATGTAATGATCGCATGATAACACGATCGTACAGAAAAATTCTCATTCGGTGTAAAGTGCCAAATCCACTTGTCGTTTGTTTGCCCACGACCAAGTGGGACTTCCAAAATTCTCTCTACATCAACCTGCCAAAACACCCCTTCTACAACGCTTAGATTCCAAGATTGAGATTGAGGGTCGATCATGTCTGCTACTTTGTCCGGGAACGCTGAGTAGTTAGGCCTTTTAGTTATCACCTTGAAGTTATTGCCATCTCGAAGCCATGGGTCTGCCCAAATCGAGGTATCGAGGTCATTTCAAATTTGTCGGCGAATACTTTTCCTTAAAAATGGTATCAACTGCCGAATGCTTCTCCAAGTGGAAGAGGGACGAAAACCGATTCCAGCATCAAACAAGTTGCCACGTGGGAAGAAACGAGCAGAAATAATTCGTGCCAAGAGAGAGTTAGGATTCGTCAGTATCCTCCACGCCTGTTTCGTAAGTAGCGCCAAATTGAAAGATCGAAGATCTCGAAATCCCATACCACCATATTCTTTCGCCGTACACATCTTCTCCCACCAGGCCCAGTGCATGGCCTTGTTCGATCCATGCCACCTTATTAAATGGCCAAATGTCAATCAATTGAATGTGGAGTTCATCTTTTATATCTTATATAGATATAGATTTTAATCTTTTATTTAATACCCTTCTCTCTTTCTCCTTTCACCAATCCTCTCCAGCTTCTCTCCTTTTTTTTTTCTTCTTTCTTTCTTATTCTCACCTTCCCATCTTAACGGAGCACCTCTTCAATAATTTGTTTATTCTCATATTTGTTATGATCGCCCATGTAAGACAAACGGATAGTTGAAGTAATTGGAGAAGAAGCGCGTTTTCATTAATAAAAACGTATTAGTAAGTTAGACTTCTTTTATTGTTTTATTCAATTTATTGTAACTAAATGACGTGGACCAATGTGCGCTCGCCAGCGCATTAGTCACGCCATCTAGGCGCCACTTCAGCATCTTCCCAAAAGGGAATGCTCGCATGTATTCTGTGCTATAAATAGCACAATATCTCAAACACTTAGCAGGCATGAATATTCATTTTCTCAGTTTAAAAATCCATTTTGTTTTAGTGTGCATGTTTATCTGTTCACGGCGCACAAGCACTCCTCACTGAATCTAGGTCATCAAGGTTGTTCAATACGGTTATCGGTGTAGGTTTCTGGTGACGACGGAGCTGGAGGAGCGAGATCGGCGCTGGAGCTAACAATATTCAAAAGGTTTTCCTCCTTCCGTCCTTATTTTTCTTCAATTTCACATCATTCATCCTTTTTCTTTCTTAAGATCCGCCTTCAATAACCCACCGGCCACCACAGATCTCCGCCACCCACCGCCAATCCGATCAGATCTGACCACCTGCAGTCTTCGCCGACCAAATCCTACCACCCTCCGTCTAGTTTCGCCCACGACATCTTATTTCGAGTTAAAACCCGGTTCTTCCCCCGGTTTCTGGTTTCTCTGATTTTTGCCGGTTGAACCAGAGTTTTGTACTCTCTCTGACTCCGGTTTTCCACTTTCCCGGGTTTTGACGATGAACCAGACCGTCTTTCTACCGGGTCGCGGTTGAACCGGTCGGACCGGCTGGTTCGGTCCGATCCCGACAACCTTGGACATGTCTTAACATTAGCACATTAGCATTAGCAATAGCATTATCATTAATATCCGTATCCCCTTTTCATTCATACACGTATTCATAGACATATTTTATTTTACATCCTATACGTGTTTTAGTTCGTTGTTTTTTTACATTAATACATTTTTATATTAGAATTAATCATGTGCATCGTACGGGTGAGGTACTAATTTATGCTATTTTTGGGTTATGGTTTTTCTTTTGTCTCAAGTCTATGTTTACTATTGATTGGTAGGGTTTTGGACGAGGACAAAAAAAATGCACGTACGACGGCAATTCTTGATTTCTCCAGCAGTAGGTTTTCTCAATACTTTGATTACTTATATTGTTTTCTCAAATCATTTCTCATAGTTAGATTTAAATTGACGAAGTTTATTAGAAGATAATATCTGTCTTCATCAGTATTCATCGAGCAAAATTGCATTTATGCACTTATTCATAAGATTTTGTAAACAATGCTTCTGATTTATTGGAAAATCTTGTTTCGGATAATATGAGATTTCATCATGTTTGGCTGCTCGATATATATATATATATATTAGGATTTTAATTACTATGAGAATGTATGGATATATGATTTGTGCTTATCAGCAATCTTAACAATTTCTGTAAATTCTGAATGCTAGGGGGTGACGAGAAAAGCGAAGATGGTTCTTCTAATAAGTCTTTTGATTGAACTGATAAAAATTTCCAAATAAAATATACCTTTTAATTTATTTATTTTTCTTTGTATGTTAATTTAGTTTTTGTTTCACCAAATCACAATACGTTGTTGTTTTAGTTAGGGGTGGCAATTTCTCAACTTGGACCGGATCCAATCCAGATCCATGTGGATCGGATTCAAAAGGATCCGGATCCAATATCAACCTATATGAATAGATTTAATGTGGATCGAATTTAGACCGATCCGGATTGGATCCAAATGGATCCATTTCATTTTTAATTCAACTTATGAGGTTGAATATCTCAACTTTTAGGATTTAATATCTCAATTTATGTAGTTTAATATCTCAATTTTTAGGATTTAATATCTCAATTTATGTGGTTTAATAATTAATATATAAACTTTCAAACTCACACAATTCACACACATTTTGCATACACACTCTCACACACATACACAACTGTTTAACACACACAACCCGTTTTACACACACACACACACTCTGTTGCGCACACATACACTGTTTTAGACACACACACACACACTGATTTACACACACACACACACACTCTGTTTTACATATACACACACACTGTTTCACACACACTGTTTTACGCACACACACACACACACTCACATACACACATTGTTTTACACACACACACACACACACTCACATGCACACACATGCACACACAGCTTCTACACACACTCACATACACACACTGTTTACACACACACACACTCTGTTTTACACACACACACACTGTTTTACACACACACACACACACACACACACTCTGTTTTACGCACACACACACACTCAATGTTTTACACACACACACACACACTGTTTTACACACACACACTCTGTTTTACACACACACACACACACTGTTTTACACACACACACACACACACACTCTGTTTTACACACACACACACACAATGTTTTACACACACACACACACACTGGTTTACACACACACACACACGCATACACACACAATTTCTACACACACACACACACACACTATTTTACGCACACACACACACACACTCATACACACACACACACACACACACTATTTTACGCACACACACACACACACACACACACACACACACACTATTTTACGCACACACACACACACACGCATACACACACACACACTGTGTTACACACACACTGTGTTCAGGGCCGGTTCTGAGGGGAGGCGAAGTAGGCGGGTCGCCTAGGGCCCCCGGATTTTTTCAAAAATTTAGGGCCCCCGAATTTTTTTATACCCTTTATATATGAACATTTATTGAAAAAAAATATATTATATATATAATTATTGAGAATTTTAATTCATAAATAGCTATGTATCAACGATTCTTACTTGTTTCTAGAATTCCTCTAATCATGAGGGGCCCCTAATTATTAAATTTGTAATGTATTAGTTATTTAGTTTTATATATATTCACTTGTTTTAGTGCAATTTCATGCAAATTATTCTTAAAAAAATCGGGGGCGCTGCCCCCGAACCCCCGTAAACTTTAACCCTACTATATCACAAATTTTTAGCCTTGCCATTGGCTATGTACCTTACAAAATTGAGTTAAAATAGAGTTTATCACCTTTTAGAAAAAAATAAGTTTTATTGTAGATTGTAGAAGGGGCCCCATTTTTTATCCGTCTTCAAATCTCGCCTAGGGCCCCCAAAATCTCAGGAACGACCCTGACTGTGTTACACACACACACACACTATTTTACGCACACACACACACACACACTCATATACACTTTTAATTAAAATAATATTTTGACTTTTTTTTGTGAGAAAATTGTTTTGGTATTTTATTGGGTTTTGATTGGATCCAATATGATCCACTTTATTTTGTGGTTAAACTTTTAATGGATTCAAAGTGGATCCACATGGATCCAGTTTTAAAAAAATATCAACTGGATCGGATCCGATTTATTTCAACTAAACTTAATATAAACCGGATCCTTATGAACCGAACCGGATCTAATCGGATCCATGGAACCGGATCCAAATTGCCACCCCTAGTTTTAGTATCCTGAAAAGAATGGAGATATGGAAGAAATGGAGCCGGATACGGCGCGGCTTGTGGTCGGGTCTTTTGATGCGTGCGTTTTCTTCTACCCTTGTTTATATCTACTTATTTTTACTTTTTCCTTTTTCTTTAATTACGATTGTAGTTTTCTTTCAAATTCTGCAGGACTCGTTTCGACGCTAATCTTCTACTTGATACCAATGTGAGTTTGGAGTTTCTCGATGCCGGTTGAAAATATTACAGTCTTTAATGTTTTAGCATAGTGTAACTATATAACTAATCTTATTTTTCTTTATTAGTGTAATATGTTATGTTCATTAATACTCAATAGGAAAATCTTCATACGGGCAATGAAGAAAGGATCTATAAGGGAATTTTCTATAACTCCCTATACGATGAGATTCTTCAACTGTTGGTGTTTCATGTGGTGCGTATTTTCTTAATTTATTTATTTATTAGTATCAATGTAAATAATTACATATAATTATGTCATGTGTAGTGTGTATTGTTTTTTTTAAAATAGGTATGCCATGTTTTTCGCACCTGACGACATGAATTACACGAGTAAGATAAATGTCATGGCCTCATTGCGTGGCATCGTTTATCCGTCTACGTCGCATCTGTCCGAGCCATCATTTGTTAACACCAAAGGACGACCAAAGAATAACTCGACAAAGAGAGACCCTTCCGGATGGCAGTATCATATTGATGAGGACACAATTAAGTCGTCTTGTGGTTCCAAGGGTCGCCAAACCTCATATGGTGCAAAGATTCCTAAAGCAAAGGTTGAGAGAAGCACTGATGGAATGCCTCAATCGAAGATGAAAGGTCGTGGTTCTCGTATTCCCACACAAGAATATGCTGCCCCTACAATACCTACACATGAAGGAATCGACTTTTATTCTTTTGTGCCCAGATTTATGGTCCGTCTTATTTAAGATTATGTTAACGTGATGGCGGATGGCAAATGTGGGTACCGGTGCGTTGCTCAAGCCGTGTACGGGGATCAAGAAAGATGGCCGCAAGTGAGAGGGGAGTTGCTTATTGAGTTATACGAGCATGCTAATGTGTACACGACGATGTTTGGCAGTACCGGATACGTTGAGGTCATACGCAAGTGTGACTGGATCTCAGGGCCTTGTCCACAAGCTTATTGGATGGACATGAATGAAATAGGATTGGCCATTGCTACCAGCTATAGTGCATTAGTGGTACTTTTGACTCAAGTAGGGAGTATGACTTACCTTCCTATGTTTGGCAGTGGTCACTTATCATGTATGATTGTTGTGACATTGCACAACAATCATTTCATGTTTGTTAATTTGGTCACGAATAGTCCTCTACCACCAATCCATCCGGCATGGGTACACCATAGAGCTAAAAACTTGAGGCACTTACTCAAAATGTACAAACCCCGACTACTCCTGTACGAACGATTAAAGTCTGGTCCGTAGTTCAATTTGTAGTTGTATTTGAATTCTAGTTCAATTTGTATTTGTATTTGAATTTTAGATCAATTTGTAGTTGTATCTGAAATCTAGTTGAATTTGTATTTGTATTTGAAATTTAGATCAATTTCTAGTTGTATTTGAATTCTAGTTCAATTTGCATTTGTATTTGAATTTTTAGGTCAATTTTGTATTTGAAATTTAGATCAATTTGTAGTTGTATTTGAATTCTAGTTCAATTTGTATTTGTATTTGAATTTTTAGGTCAATTTGAGTGTTCGAAATAAATTGGTTGATTAAAAATCTACGAAATATTTCGTGGAAAAATCTACGAAATATGATCTACATTTCGTGGAAAACTCCACGAAATATGATGTGCAATTTCGTGTATTATTACACGAAATACACGATTTTTTTTAATCTAACATTTTCGTCATTCGTGTTCTATAACAATAAACACTTATATTTCGTGTAAAAATACACGAAATTATTGAGTGGATTTCGTGTAATAATACACGAAATAGCGGGCCAATTTGTTTTTTTTTTAGGAAAGTTACAAATGAAATAAATCGCACTGCAAGGCGGTAAAAATTGCACTATGAATAGCATTTCAGTAAATAAAGGAAACATTCATGAATATGACAAAATTACCCCCATCCATTCATACCCAATTCTTAATTGTAACCCCAATTTAATCAATTTTGACCACAAAAAAATCCATTTTTGACCTTTTCTTTTCAAAAACTTGTTTTTTTTCAAAAAACAATTTTTGCCGCCAGATTCCAGCGTTGACTTTTCGATTTTTTTTTCTTTCTTAGTCTGTTTTTTCGGCCACCAGATTCCGGCGTTGACTTTTTTTAGTGTTTTTTTTTCTTTTTTTTTTATGTCCGCCACTAAACGTTGACTGTAATTGCGTTGTCACTGACAGTAAATTAACGTAATTATAATGTCAATGAAAGTACATTAACGTAATTGTACTGCCGTTGACAATACATTTATGTAATTGTTCTGTCGTTAACGTAATATAATAATAATAATAATAATAATAATAATAATAATAATAATTATTATTATTATTATTATTATTATTATTATTATTATTATTATTATTATTATTATTATTATTATTATTATTATTATTATTATTATTATTATTATTATTATTATTATTATTATTATTATTATTATTATTATTATTATTATTATTATTATTATTATTATTATTATTATTATTATTATTATTATTATTATTATTATTATTATTATTATTATTATTATTATTATTATTATTATTATCATTATTATCATTATTATTATTATTATTATTATTATTATTATTATTATTATTATTATTATTATTATTATTATTATTATTATTATTATTATTATTATTATTATTATTATTATTATTATTATTATTATTATTATTATTATTATTATTATTATTATTATTATTATTATTATTATTATTATTATTATTATTATTTAATTTTGTTTGATTTGTTGATAAGTCAACGTAATTATATTATTGTCGTTGACAGTAAAATAACTGTAAACACAATAATATTACTATCAACCACATCATTATTATTATTTTTTTTGGTTTTTTGTTTTCTTTGTGTTATTCACGGAGTAACGTAATAATATTACTGTCTATTATTGTAATATTACTGTACACACAATAATATTACTGTTGTTATAGTAATATTGTTGTCAACCACATCAATATTATTTTTTTGTTTGGATTTTTTTGTTTGTTTGAGTTATTCACTGAGTAACGTCATAATATTATTGTTTACTGTTGTAATATTACTGTGGTTGACGGTAATATTACTATTGTTATAGTAATATTTACTATCACTCAGAGTAATATTAACTCTTTTGGCTTTTTATTGTGTTTACATTTGTTGAACGGTCAACATAGCAATATTACTCTATTACACAATAATAATGAGTTTTGTTGTGTTAATATTAGTGTGCTAGAGATTAAAATAGCAATATTACTGTGTTAAACTATAGTATAGTTAATTTTACTGTGTTTAACAGTAATATAGTTAATATTACTGTCAATCACAACAATATTGTTGTTTAAACTAAAAAAACAAAAGATGTTACAGAAAGAAAGAAAGAAAAAAAAATCGAAAAAGTCAACGTCAGTGATGGACGAAATTGTCCATAAAAATATGTTTTGGGTCAAAATTGAATAATTTGTGAAATTTGGGGTCAAATTGAGGTTAAATTAAATTAAAAGATGAAAATGGAGCATATTAAAGTATGTGGGGTTATTTTAGTCTTTTAAAAAAATCTGGACCATGTGTGGACTTTTTTGTAAAAGAGTTTATTGTCTGGATCTCTTTATGAATAAGTACTCATTGATGGACTTATTTGTAAAGACCCTTCTTGGAAACTCTAAATAATTTTTTTTAATTTAATTTTATAATTAATTTAATTTTAATTTAGTTAAATTAAATTTAAAATCTTCCCGTATTATAATTGTATGATTGGTGGTGTTACAGAAATTTTGTATTTTAATTCATAAGCATGGATTTATATTAACAAAATATTGCAGAATAAATTATTTATGATACATTTTACATGAATATGACCAGAGAATGTGTTTTTTTTACTAATTTAATATTATATATTAATCTTATCTGTTAAAAAAGAAAGATAAATGTTTGAATTTACAATATTGCGAAAATTAAAACTATTTTTTTATGCCATGTGTAGAGTAATGTACTCCCCACTATTTACCATATCGGAAATTATATTACATGAATTTCATGTTAGTATTTAACCAGTTATTTTTTTCTTCACTAAATCTAGTGACAATAAATTTTACGATTGATTTAGCTTTTTAAATTATATACTAATTAAAATACAAACTTTATCATGATTAATCTAATAAATTGAAGAACATAAATTAAGTTTAATCAATTGATAAAAAAACCGAATTGATTTTATATATTTCAAAAATGTAAATATGTTATTCTAAATTGTTGGTATAACAGTAATGGGAAAGCGATACGAGGTTTTTCTAATTTCTATGGAAAAGGGTCGCTTATATTTGCAGAAGCTCAAGCTATTAGTGATGGTCTAACACTTTGCTGGGAGATGGGTTTCGAGCAAATCACTCTTGAATCGGATTCCAAGCTTGTTGTTGATATGATATATAATAAAGTCTCGATTGCATGGGAGATTCAATACCTTATCACTCGAATTCATCACCTCCTCAAAGATACATGGATGGGTCGGCACATTTATAGAGAGGCGAATGCTGTTGCTGATGAATTAGCTAAGATGGCATATGAGCACAAAGAGAGAAGATCATACTCAGTAGCTGATTTTCCTCGTCAAATTCAATCCTCCTTAATTTTAGATCGGGCTGGAGTGCCTCGCTTTCGTAAAGGTTCGAGGATCCCTTGCTGTCAATGAGCTGGTGGTTAGGAAACTTTGGGTTTTCTGATAATTACAGCATCGCCCTTTTTTGGGGTCCTATGCTAATATTGAATTTTTCCTGGTGGGCTAAGTTTTTTAGGTTATTTCATAATTACCCCCACCTGGGGGCTGTTTTGCAATTACGGAACCCGCTGCATGGAGTTAGGTGGAGAAACAAGCCGAGTTTACTTAATTGTGGTTCAACCCCTAGGGGCCCTTTTGGAATTATCGAAGCTTTTGCTGCCTTAGCTCTAGAAGATTTAGTTTATTTTCTTTTTTACCACATTTTGTGGGTGCACTGTAATAGGCTCGATAGGGTCGTCTCTGATTTTTTATTACCATTGTAGGGGTACTCTTTTTCCTTGTGTTAGGCCCACAAGGTTTTAACGAGGCCCCCAAACGCTTTATCATAATGGAATAATAAAATCTTTTTGGCCAAAAAAAAAAAAAAAATAATAAAAAAAAAATAAATTGTTGGTATAAAATTCGTTTATTCACTTTATTTAATACCAAACATTAAGAATATCAATTCTTTTGTTTAAAATTGATATGCCTAATTGGGCCAACCCAATAAGCCTACAATTCCTTTACCTATTGAGCCACGGGTCCGATATTGAAGAGCACTACTACCGAGGCCCAATCACCTTCAAATAAGGCTTTGGCCCGACAACCTTAACTAATTAAACTTCAGCCCAATCAATGAGGTATAAATAACGGTTTGAACTCATTACTTAAGGTACGTCCGATTATTTGAGCTATACTTCAACATGTATTCTCTGGACTATATCTACTATCCGCACGTCTGACTTGAGCGTCGGAGGGGTTTTCGCCGGATCAACCCGGCCTAGTTCACGTGTTCTGTGATAGCAGGTATCTCAAGGTCATCAAGCACATGAGCCAGTGATCCACTCTGCTCTTCTAGCTCATCCTACTACAACTATCCAAGGTGATCTATCCCTTTACTGTTCCAATCGCGCGGTTCCCTATATCGCGCGTCACTCCGCATCCAATTGCGCGTAGATTTCACCGTGTTCAATCAAATTGCGTGCCGATTTCACCTCGCTTCACCAAATTGCGCGCGAATTTCAATACACTCCACCAAATCGCGCGCGCTCTCTAATGCGCCTCACCAAATCGCTCGTGCTCTCCAATAGATAAATAAAAATTATTATTTATCCACGCCAACGCCAACAGTTGACGGAACACTACCACACCGATCTAGCTAGTCTCGACACGACTCGGTATTCTTTTCGATTTCTCTCCCACATCGAATCGAGAGTGGGGGGCTTGCGAGACAACTCCCATGAGGAGACAACCTGCTCGAAACTACGAACCCGCAGCGAGACAACTCCCACGAGAAGACAACTCGCTCGGTCCTACGAACCCATTGTGAGACAACTCCCACGAGGAGCCAACTCACTCGATACTACAATCCGCAGCGAGACAACTCCCACGAGGAGCCAACTCGCTCGGAACTAACACGTTGCAAGGCAACTCCCACGAGGAGCCAACTCGCTCGATACTACAATCCACAGCGAGACAACTCCCACGAGGAGCCAACTCGCTCGGAACTACGAACACGTTGCAAGGCAACTCCCACGAGGAGCCAACTCGCTCGGAACTACAACCCGTAGCGAGACAACTCCCGCGAGGAGATAACTCGCTCGGTCCTATAACCCCTTGCGAGGCAACTCCCACGATGAGCCAACTCCCTCGGGTCTACAAAACCACAGCGAGATAACTCCCACGAGGAGACCACTCGCTCAGTCTTATAACCCATTGTGAGGCAACTCCCATGAGGAGCCAACTCGCTCGGTACTACAACCCGCAGCGAGACAACTCCCACGAGGAGCCAACTCGCTCGGTACTACGAACCCGCAGCGAGGCAACTCCCACGAGGAGCCTACTCGCTCGGCACTACAAATCCGTTGCAAGACAACTCCCACGTGCAGCCACCTCGCTCGATAATAAGACTTGCTGCGAGACAACTCCCACGAGGAGACAACTCGCTCAGAGCGACCTCAATCCGCACGCTCCTCAGTCGCGCGTCATCCAATGCTCCTACAACTTCGCTGCAAGACAACTCTCTCAAGGAAACAACTCGCTCGCAATTCACTACACAATCGCAAGCTCAAGTTAGCACGATTACAACCTTAGAAACACTTAGAGATATTATGGGAATCTATATAGCCTGGCCAGCTTGATTACTCAAATTTCTCTACTTATTTTCGACGGGTCCTTCATTAAAACGTGGCCACGGTCCAAACATACTTACAACCTACGAGGTCTAATAAGGGGCACGATCCCCAAAAAAAATCTTGAGAGCTTGATCCCCTCCTCAAGTACATCACGCACAAGGCTATATGTAAACACATACGAGCAACGCGTCGAAACATTGACAATGTCAATAAATAACAACTCCCACGAGGAGATTACTTGATCCGTGCTACTACATTATCGCGCGACAACTCCCACGAGGAGATAATTCGCTACTACATCGTCGCGGGACAACACCGACGACTCAACTAACTTACATCGCGACAACTTGGTCGCGCTACGCGCCAACGCGCCTTCACGCCCCTCCGACACACGGTCCAATGCGTTTTCGCACACCATCAGGCCATATGCCAAAGAGAGACCACTACAATTTTTACTCTCGACACGACCGAGAACCCATTTCGACATGGCCCCCACACCGACTCGAGAGTGGGGGGCTTAATGATATGCCTAATTGGGCCAACCCAATAAGCCTACAATTTCTTTACCTACTAGGCCACGGGCCCGATATTGAAGAGCACTACTACCGAGGCCCAATCACCTTTAAATCAGGCTTTGGCCCGACAATCTCAACTAATTAAACTTCAGCCCAATCAATGAGGTATAAATAACGGTTTGAACTCATTACTTAAGGTACGTCCAATTATCTGAGCTATACTTCAACATGTATTCCCTGGACTATTTCTACTATCCGTACATCTGACTTGAGCGTCGGAGGGGTTTCCGCCAGATCAACCCCCGGCCTAGTTCCCGTGTTCTGTGATTGCAGGTATCTCAAGGTCATCAAGCTCGTGAGCCAGTGATCCACTCTGCTCTTCTAGCTCATCCTACTTCAACTATCCAAGGTGATCTATCCCTAGCATCATAAAAAATGTATAATGATCGTATATACTATATATTTTATATATTTAGAATATCAATTAATTTTTATTTTTTCCATTATTTTATTTATATAATCATTTTATAGTGATCTTCTTAATGTTTAGCATATGTTTTCAATGATTTCACATAATCTTCATACCGCGTTTTGTGCGCTTCATGTATTCTTCTTTGTAATATTTAATTGAATTTCATAAACAGATAATTCTTTTTTATTTACTTCCATTTTGTTTTACTTGAATTGGTGTTGTTATAAAGAGATTATCGTTTAAATATTAATATTTTTCTCATTTTTTAAATTACATCTGTGGAACGCACGGATGAAATACTAGTGTATATTAATACATATGAGTGTGTCAAAGTATCAATGCATATCAATACATATTACTGCGGGGCATTTTCCATATTTGTGCCATTATTATATAGGGGTTTACAAATAAGCCCATTAATGAGTACTTACTCATAAAGAGATCCAGACAAAACACTCATTTACCAATAAGTCCACACATGGTCCAGATTTTTGTAAAGGACTAAAATAACCCCTCATACTTTAATATGCTCCAATTTCATCATTAACTTAATTTAACTTCAATTTGACCCCAAATTTCACAAATTATTCAATTTTGACCCAAAACCTTTTTTTTCAAAAAACAATTTTCCCGCCGGACTCCGGGGTTGATTTTTATTATTTTTTCTTTCTTCTTTCGGATTTTTTCGCCGTATTTCGGCGTTGACTTTTTTGAATTTTTGTTTTCTTCTTTTCTTTCTTTCTGTAAATTTTTTTTCCGTTTAAACAACAATATTGCTGTGATTGACAGTAATATTAACTATATTACTGTTAAACACAGTAAAATTAACTAAACTATAGTCTAACGCAGTAATACTAACATAACAAAACTCATTATTATTTTTTAATAAAGTAATATTACTATGTTGACCGTTCAACAAATGTAAACATAATAACAAGCTAAAAGAATTAATATTACTAGTGAGTGACAATAATATTGTTATAACAACAGTAATATTACCGTCAACCACAGTATATTACAATAATAGACAATAATATTATTACGTTACTACGTGAATAACTCAAACAAACAAAAAATTCCAAACAAAATAATAATATAGATGTGGTTGACAACAATATTACTATAACAACAGTAATATTACCGTCAACCACAGTAAGATTATTGTGTTTACAGTAATATTACAATAACAGACAGTAATATTATTACGTTACTCCGTGAATAACTCAAACAAAACAAAAAAACGCAAAAAAATAATAATGTTGATGTTGTTGACAGTAATATTATTGTGTTTACAGTTATTTTACTGTCAACGACAGTAATATAATTACGTTGACTTGTCAACAAATAAAACAAAATAAAAAAAATAACAAAAAATAAAATATAATATTACGGTAATTTACTGTCAACGGCAGAACAATTACATAAATGCATTGTCAACGACAATACAATTACGTTAATTAAATGTTATTGACAGTATAATTACCTTAATTTACTGTCATTGACAGTATAGTTACCTTAATTTACTGTCAGTGACAGCACAATTACGGTCAACGTTTAGGGGCGGACGTAAAAAAAAACAAGAAAAAAAAAACTTAAAAAAACACTAAAAAAAGTCAACGTCGGAGACCGCCGGTCAACGCCGGAAACCGGCGAAAAAATACGGAAGAAAAGAAAAGAAAAAAGCAAAAGAAAAAAAAATTGAAAAGGCAACGCCAGAATCCGGCGGCAAATTTGTTTTTTTTTTTTTTTTATAAAAGTTTTGGGTCAAAATTGAATAATTTATGAAATTTAGGGTAAAATTGAGATTAAATTAAGTTAATGATGAAATTGGAGCATATTAAAGTATGCTCTTAAAAAAGTTAAAATTGAATTTTTGTGGTCAAAATTGGATTTTGTGGACAAAATTGATTAAATTGGGGTTACAATTAAGAATTGGGTATAAATGGTTGAGGGTAATATTGGGATATACATGAATGTTTCCTTTTATTTATAATAAATATTAAATGGATGGGCTTATTGGTGAAAGGTATATAGCCCCTAAACCTAGAATAATAAAGATGCTTGGTTGGGGACTTATGCATAAAAACCCCTATTATATTATATATATTAATATTTGTGTGATTATTAAGGTTTTTTGGCACTTTGCACCCTTGAATTGCACCATGTTGGCACTTTGCACCCTTAAATTTCAAAATTGGCAGATTGCACCCTTTAAACGTAAATTGTGTGGCACTTTGCACCCCAAATCACTTTTGACTTAGAAAAATTATCTGCAATTTGTTGAAAACCTGAAAGATAGGCAAATTCGCATTTCTCTAATTATCTATCCTCTTTCCCAAATTCGTAATCATCGTTCCACCATTTTTATATTTGTTCTTATTAATCAAAAAATCCTAAATTCTTCTTAGTCGTTTCTATTTGCCATAATATGTAAATTCTGAACTAAAACTCAAGAATGGTCGGAATATATAGACAAGAGTCCGATAACACACCTTCAGAAAATCAAGTTTTATTCCATGGTAACGCTATTTCTTTAAAATAATTTTGCAGATCCAAACTATTCAATGGGAGCGCAATAATCTTCCCATCATGAAACTAATACGCACCACCTGTCTACCACCAAATAAACTTCCCAGTAGCCTTATTTTGTCATTTGACTATTCAAAAAAAATATTTTGAGTGCTCGGCCTAAAATTTCCAGTTGCATTGTTTTTCATACTCAAAAGAAAAAAAAAAGTGATTTACTATTATTGTTTAGTGTGTTATACCGATTTTACCATTGAAAGAAATGGCTAAAAATATTTGAGGATTTTTTTATGGAAGGGACGAAAGATAAAAATGGTGGAACGGTGATTAAGAATTTAGGGAAGATGATATATAATAAGAAAATTATGAATTTTCCCATCTTCCAGGTTTCCAGCAAGTTGCGGGTAAGTTTTCTAAGCCAAAACTGATTTGGGGTGCAAAGTGCCAAGCAATTTATGTTTAAAAGGTGCAATATGCCAATTTTGCAATTTAAGGGTGCAAAGTGACAAAAGGGTGTAATTTAAGGGTGCAAAGTGCCAAAAACCCAATTATTAATATTTGTTTTTCAGTTAATATACTACGCTAAAGATTCTAAGACCTGCCCTAGTTTATTAAATTTCCATGTTTCGTACTTGGAGAGCGATAATATAGATTGACATTATTTGTTTAAATTTGTTGATATAGAATTTAAAGTTGTAGTTGATCACACCATAACCAATGACTGAGCACAAAGAAACTTTCACAACTGCATAAACCAATTACTATGAAAAAAAAAACACGAAGACAATAAAACAATTACAACGATGAAAAATACGGTAAATTGAGAGTAAAGTCATAGAAATATCGGAAATCACAATGACCGAGCTAGTCCATCTATAAGACCGAGAACCCCTTGGTCTCGTCGGTATAGTAATTAGTAACCCACGGGCTCAACATCGTTCACTCCCTCATACGGCACAATAGCGTATTCATCGTTCCGAGCCCCCACCATTCGGAACCATTGCATATGCATTGTTTACTGGGGCAAACTCGACTGGCCAATTTCTCCATCCGAATCAACACCCGGTCCAGTTCCTTCGTCAATTGTGATTGGGTCCTCTTTTACGAACCCTTGTTTATCACTAAACTCTATCATGTCCCTGCTTCTTTCTCCACAAAAACCAACTCACAAGTGTCGTAGTAGGGAAACCCGTTAGCAACGAAGTAGTTGTGCAATGCATGTTCCGTTTTTTTTCTAATTGTGAAAGGGAAAAGTATAAGGTGACACACAATTAAATGATTTGCATATTCAGAGAATAAGACAACAAAAAATTTACCAAATTTCATGCAATAAAAAAAAAGTTTACATACTTTGTTCTTTGGACCGACAAAAAATCTTGAAGGTAATCTTGAGCACGTATCTTACCCCTCATACTATACGATAAACCGACAATATTATTAACCCGACGACGACGTAGAAGCAAATGGATGAGCCTACTAAGCATTGTTAGCAGTACTTGTATTTGTTCGATTAATTCATACACCGCGAAAACTATTACTTGTTTTTCACTCGTGTTTACCGTTAACAGTTGTGATTCTATTTAGTAAACAACATAAAAAATGTCACGATTATAATTATAGTAATATATTGATTCCCTGTATAAACAATATATACCACCTATATCTATATATAATATAAAAAGAGGATCTATGCCCTCAATGATTGACATGTGGTAAATGATGATGTCATTATCAAAATTGCTTAGTTGGAGTTCAATTCATGAGGTGGATTCTTCAATTGGTGAGTTGTCAATTTTATTTTGGTACGTATTTAAGTTATTTCCTATTTAACATTTATACACTTATTTAAACAATTACCACGTGTATATATATTATTTCTAAAATTAGTATTTTATAAATTCGAAATAAAAAAATCTTATTTACATTTTCAGTATTTCAAAATATATTTACTGGTAGTCTTTTCTAAAAAAATCAGTACACTCAATGTTTTTACGAATATTCAAAAAAAAATTAGAATCTTTTTTTAATATTCAAATATTAAAATAAAGGAATACAGTTTTTTTTTTTTTTTTTTGAACTTTCAATATTCTGGAATATTCGAATATCCATTCAATAAAAAAAATATATAAATATTGTTTAATAATGCATTAAAATTTGATTTCAAATTAACATATTAATAATATATTATGAAATTTATAATTTTATTATTAAAATACAAAAAAAAAAAGACGAAAAAAAAACCGTGTATTTTATTTATTTTAAAATTTTCTAAAATCAGAATATACATTTTATGATATGAAATTTGATTTCTTACCTATTTAAGATGATTATATTTAATTGATATAGTTAGTTTAATGGAAATATTCAATAGCTATAAATATTGTTTAGTGTTTTAAAATTAATTCCTAATCAATATAAATCAAATCATCCGAATTGAATAAATTTGATTTCTTACCTTTTATTTTTCCACCTATAATCATGTCATTTGAAATTTGAATTCAAATAATTTCCTAATTACTATATACTTATCAAAACTATATAAACCCCCATCTATTTATTTCACCCTACTCTATTCTTCTTCACCCATTCCATTCGAATTGTTTTTATTTTTCGTTTTTTGTTTTCTCTTTTTCGTTTTTTTTTTGTATTTTTTTTCAATTGATTTCATGCATTTATTGTATTATAATTTAATTTAGATGGTTTAAATCCGTTTAATATTTTTATTTAACTGAAGAACTATGCTAATACTTTTTCTTTATGTATTTCTTGCAGATGTTGTTTACGAATCCAACTAATTATGTCATATGTGCTACATTGTTACGGTTTGCATATAATTTTTGTAAGTTCATTTATTTATTTTCTTATGTAAAAGTTTGTATTTAGTTTTTTTAATTTAATTGACTTATATATTTATCATTATCCAAAAATCGATTATTGTTTTGTCAAACAGAAATGAAAGAAATTGACACAGAATCATGTATTGCATGTGGAAACGTGGAAATCAAAGATTTTTTATTTTTCTTTGATTTTGAAAAGAGGATTGGAAAATATTGTTGTATTTACAAGTTTCGCCACAATTGACATGTATCATCTTTTGAATGTTTTATTTGTTTTTGTAAATAATAAAGACAAACATTTTTTGTACTTTTGCTTCATTAGTGCAATTTTGGAGTTTTATTTTATTTTCTTATAGTTTACATATTTTACATTCATTATAATTTTCTATTTTATGTTTCAATCTTAATTTTTTGAATAAATTACTACATTAACATTAAGAATATTCAAATATATTCGTTTGAACGTCCATTTTTTATGAATATTCAAATAAATTACGGAATTTTTTCCATTGTAATAATCGACTAATTTTAATCTATATAATATATAAAAGTTGAATTCCACACTTAATTGATTGACATTTGTCAATTTCATCCCACGTGGCAAATTGATTGGTGAAAATAAATCATCAAAAATATGTCACCATTTTCCAAATTAAAAAGATATTTAATTATTTTATTATATATTTATATCATACCATTTATAAAATGCACTAAATATATCAACTTTCTTGGAAACTCTAAATAGTTTCTATTTTTTAATTTAATTTTAATAGTAATTAATTTAATTTAAATTTATTTAAATTCTATTTAAAATCTTCACTTATTATAATTGTATGATTGACGGTTTTACGAAAATTTTGTATTTTAATTCATAAACTTGGATTTATATAAAAAAAAATATTGCAGAATAAATCATTTGATATTATACATTTTACATGAACATGACCAGAGAATATGTTTATCTTTTTTACTAATTTAATATTATATTCGTAATTACCAAAATCTCCCTGATGTTTGTTTTCGTCTTACATCGACCCCCTTACGGTATGATTTTTCACGGATTTTTTTTATTACGTGGAATATTCCCCGAAAAATGAAGATTCTACCATGCACACGAAATTTGTTTATGGTACTTTTTAAAGACAAAAATTACCCTAAGGGGGATTTTACACGAAATATTTATTCTTCTTAAATAACATTTTCACGACTTTTTAGTATTACTATTACCTCCCCTAAGGGTAATTTTTGCATTTAAAAAGTAAGATAAAAGAAATGTCATGTTTGCAAGGGTAGAATCCCCAATTTTCGGGATATTACGTGGAATAAAAAAGATTCCGTAAAAAATCACACCATATGGGGGTCGTGTAAGACATAAACAAGCATCTGGGGGATTATGGTAATTACCGATAAGTGGGGGTGATTTCCGTAATTTAGCCTAAGTTCATGAGGATTTTCGTAATTTATCCTATTAACAACGATTATCGTTATTTTCACGTCTTAACGTTTGCTTATACCCTTATATTATTTTAAATAATTTTAATGTCAGTTTGATAATATAATCTATATAATATATAAAAGTTGAATTCCACACCTAATTGATTGACATTTGTCAATTTCAATTGGTGACATGTATTCAATTTCATCCCACGTGGCAAATTGATTGGTGAAAATAAATCATCAAAAAACATGTCACCATTTTCCAAATTAAAAAGATATTTAATTATTTTATTATATATTTATATCATACCATTTATAAAATGCACTGAATATATCAACTTTCTTGAAAACTCGAAATAGTTTCTATTTTTTAATTTAATTTTAATAGTAATTAATTTAATTTAAATTTATTTAAATTCTATTTAAAATCTTCACTAATTATAATTGTATGATTGACGGTGTTACGAAAATTTTGTATTTTAATTCATAAACTTGGATTTATATAAAAAAATATTGCAGAATAAATCATTTGATATTATACATTTATCTTTTTTACTAATTAATATTATATTCGTAATTACCAAAATCTCCCTGAAGTTTGTTTTCGTCTTACATCGACCCCCTTACGGTATGATTTTTCACGGATTTTTTTTTATTACATGGAATATTCCCCCAAAAATGCAGATTCTACCATCCACGCGACATTTGTTTATGGTACTTTTTAAAGACAAAAATTACCCTGAGGGGGACTTTACACGAAATATTTATTCTTCTCAAATAACTTTTTTCACAACTTTTTAGTATTACTATACCTCCCCAAAGGGTAATTTTTGTATTTAAAAAGTAAAATAAAAGAAATGTCATGTCATCAAGGGTAGAATCCACAATTTTTGGGATATTACGTGGAATAAAAAAGATTCCGTAAAAAATCACACTATAAGGGGGTCGTGTAAGATATAAACAAACATCTGGGGGATTTTGGTAATTACCGATAGGTGGGGTTGATTTCCGTAATTTAGCCTTAGTTCATGAGGATTTTCGTAATTTATCCTATTAACAACGAGTATCGTTATTACGTCTTAACGTTTGCTTAAACCCTTATATTATTTTAAATAATATTAATGTCAGTTTGATAATATAATTAAATATTAATTTCTAATATATTTAATATGTTTTTCTTGATGTTTCAGGTACCACACATAAGGAATTTGATATAAAAGTTGCGAGATTGAATAGAATTTTTTTTTGATACAAAATAATAGATAATTGCAAAAACATTGATGCAAAATCATAATTAGGATTGTGATTAGTATTAGCATTAGAATTAGGATTATAATTAATATTCTTTGAATTAGTATTAGTATTAATACTAGGATTAGGATTCGGATTAATATAGTATTATAATTAATATTAGGATTATGATTAATATTATTATTAGAATTATAATTAAGATTATGATTATTGATTTGTACTACAATTAGTGACATGTATTAGTTTTATGGTTATGATTAGCATTAAAATTAGGATTAATATGGTTAGAATTATAGTTAGAATTAACATTAGCATAGCATAAGTATTATTAGTAGTAAAATTATTAGGATTATAATTAATGTTAGAAATAGGTTTAGGATTAAAATCATGATTAGTATTATGAATAGGATTAGGAATAAGATAAGGATTTGGATTATATTAGTATTACAATTATAATCAGCATAAGCGACATATCCTGATTAACATTAACATTAAAATTAGTATTAGCATTAGAATATGTACATTAGCATTATCATTAACAATATTAACATATTAGTATTAGAAATAGTATTAATATTAGTATTAGTATTAGTATTAATATTAGGATTAATAATAGTATTAGTAATAGTATTAGTATTAGTATTAGTTTTTAGTATTAGTATTAATATTAGTTTTAGTATTAGTATTAATATTAGTATTAATATTAATATTAATATTAGTCTAAATATCAGTATTAATATCAATATCAGTATCGGTATCATTATCAGTATCGGCATTAGTATCGGCATCAGTATCGGTATTGGTATCGGTATCAGTATCAATATCAATATCAATATCAGTATCATTATCAGTATCAATATGAGTATCAGTATCAGTATCAGTCTCAGTTTCAGTCTCAGTATTCGTATCCGTATCAGTATCAGTATTAGCATCAGTATCAGTATCAACATTTGTATCAATATCAGTATCAGTATCAGTATCAATATGAGTATCAGTATCAGTATCATCATTTGTATCAATATCAGTATCAGTATCAGTATGAGTATCAGTATCAAGTAAATATCAATATCAGTATCGATATTAGTATCATTATTAGTATCAGTATCAATATCAATATCAATATTAGTATCAGTATTAGTATGAGTATCAGTATGATTGTGAGTATAAGTATGAGTATGAGTATTAATATGAGTATCAATATGAGTATCAATATTAGTATTAATATTACTATGAGTATCAGTATGAGTATCGATATTAGTATCAGTATCAATATCAATATTAGTATTAGTATTAGTATAAGTATTAGTATTAATATTAATATTGCTATGAGTATCAATATTAGTGTCAATATCAGTATCAGTATTAATATTAGTATTAATATAATATTACTATGAGTATCAGTATGAGTATAAGTATTAGTATCAGTATCAAAATTATTATTGTTATTAGTATCAGTATTAGTCTTAATAATTAGTATGAGTATTACTATTGGTATCAATATCACTATTCGTATCACTATAAGTATCAATATTATTATTAGTATTAGTATCAATAGCAGTCTTAGTATTAGTATTAGTATTAGTATTAGTATTAGTATTAGTATTAGTATTAGTATTAGTATTAGTACTAGTATTAGTATTAGTATTAGTATCAATATAACTATCATTATCAATGTAAGTATCAATATTATTATTAGTATTACTATCAATATTATTCTTATTCTTAGTATTAGTATTATTATCAATATCAATATTAGTATTAGTATTAGTTTTATTATTAGTATTAGTATTAGTATTGGTACGTGTATGTGTATTAGTATTAGTATCAGTATTATTATTATTACCAGTATTAGTATTAATATTTGTATTAGTATCAATATTAGTATCAATATTAGTATTAGTATTAGTATTAGTATTAGTATTAGTATTAGTATTAGCATTAGTATTAGTATTAGTATTAGTATTAGTATTAGTATTAGCATTAGTATCAATATTAGTATTAGTATTAGTATTAGTATATATTAGTACCAGTATTAGAACCAATATTAGTATTAGTACCACTATTAGTATTAACATTAGTATTAATATTAGTATTAGTATTAGTATTAGTATTAGTATTAGTATTAGTATTAGTATTAGTATTAGTATTAGTATTAGTATTAGTATTAGTATTAGTATTAGTATTAGTATTAGTATCAGTATCAGTATTAGTATGAGTACCAGTATTAATTGAATTAGTATCACTATTGGTAACAATATTGGTATTAGTATTGGTATCCGTATTGGTATCAATATTGGTATCAGTACTGGCAGTGGCGTATACATCATATCTCTTTTGCAATATTTATAAGTTTTATTGTTGTTTGAGTAATGTGCATCACTAATTGAACGCCATTAGTGATAAACTTGCTGGTTATTTGAATATCTATTGTGTTACTTCTCCGCTACCGTGTTTGTTGTTACCTTAGTTATTTTGCAGAAGACTCACATAGTGTAGTAGATTGCAATCCAAGAAATAGAGTTATACCATATGTTTTAAATGATAAACTTAATCTTAATATCGTGCTTTGCGCGCCTCATGTTTTCTTATTTGTAATATTTAACTTAATTTCATATGTTACAACTCTAAGTTAAGAGATAAAGTTTATGTTTTTTATTTCCTTCCATTTTGTTTTACTTGAATTGGTATTGTGATAAAGAGATAGTCGTTTACATAAGTTTATTTTTCTCATTTTGAAACTCACCTCCGTGCAACGCACGGGTGAAATACTAGTAATTATATATATATATATATATATATATATATATATATATATATATATATATATATATATATATATATATATATATATATATATATATATATATATATATATATATATATATATATGATTCATTCAAATCAACTTTATTTTTTTTATTTTTTGTTCTGGTATTGTGTATATCAAATAATGACAATTTTTACATTTTTTCATAACTATATTTTTTTCCCATATTATATGCATCATAAAATAAAATAAATTATGTCTTTTATTGTGGCTTAACTTTTCTCGGATTAGGTGGCTCAATTAGTTGTCAATCAAAATTAATTCTTTTCAAATTAACTTAATACATATTTATTAACTGCCATGATTAATTATTTCCAAATCAATTCAAATCAAATCAAATCATTTCATTATATAATCAATGATTTCAAAATTTTAGATTGTCACTCATATTAGAATTCAAATTTTAAAATTTTAAAATATTTCCAAAATTACCTAATAATACATGCTATATAATCTCCCACAACAATGTGATTTTCAACACTCGATCCAACTACTTCATATTATCATATCCAATTATGTTTCCGTTTTAATATTTATATATAATTTGCAGCACTTGATCCAACTACTTCATATGATGATCTACTTCATATTATCATATGTAATTGTCTTAGTGTTAATAAGTATATGTAATTTTCAGCACTCGATCCTCCACCTTCTTTTGTTCCAATTTTTTTCCTAAACACGCACTCAATCCAGATACATATCATTAATATTCCTCACATTTCTTTTAAATTTTAATTTTTTTTTTATTGAAATGGGATTTATAGTTGTAGGATCCGATAATTTATAAAATTAGATCCCTTTTCAAGCTTGATTTAAATATTAAAACATCAAGTACAACTTTTTTTAGTACGCATTTTTCAACTTTTGGCACTACTTATGTTTCATCGCTATAAATTTTTATTAGTTGGATACATATCCCCTAATTTTATGCAATTCGTGTTTATATATGTAATTAATTACTAAAATTTTGGATAGCTTTATGCCCTAATTTTAATTACTCCTCATAATCTTCATTCAAATTACTCCCATCAAACTAAATCAATAATGTTTTCAACTATACTTTTTTTTTTATTGTTTCTTAGATTATTCCAAAATCTAAAGCAGTAGAAAATTCTATGATTGGTAATAATTGGTAGATGGTTTATTATTGTTTTTGTAATGATTTTTTGTTTAATAATTTCCATATAATTACTTTTTATTTACCCTTCATTTTCGGTCATAATTATATTAGTATCATTATTTGAGTTGCATTAGTATTAGTAATAGAATTACCATTAGCAGTAGCAATAGAATTAGAATTATAATTAGCATTAGTATATTAAGATTAGAATTAGTATATTAGGATTAGCATTAGTATTGGCATTAACATTAGCATATAAGTATTAGTTTAGTATTATTATTAATACTAATATTTGTATTAACACTAGAATTAAGATTATGATTAGCATTAGCACTACCGTTAGCATATTACAATTAATATTCAAATGAATATCAGTATGCATATTAGTATGAATATTAGCATTATGATTATGGTGCATATTAGTATTAGCATTATGATTAGAATTATTATTAAAAATTAGAATTAACATTAGCATTGCCCTTAACATTAGCATATTAGGAATAGTATTAACATTAGTGTTAGCATTAGCATATTTGCATTTCTATAATGATTAAAATTATGATTGGTATTATTATTAGAATTAGGATTATAATTAGAATTAAGATTTTCATTACCATTAGGAAAAGGATTAGAATTATGATTAGGATTAAAATTATGATTGAAATTAGTATTAGGATTACAATTAGGGTTAGTATTAGTATTATTGGTAGGATTATGATTAATGTTAGTACTATGATTAGAATTATCATTACAATTACTAATAGTTATAGTATTATTATCAAATTAGTCTTAATATTAGTATATTACTATTAATATTAGTAATGGTAATGGTAATGATTCATATTGGTATCAATATTGATATTGGTCCTACAATATTGATGTTGATCCTCGTATTAATGTTAGTATTGGTAATGGTAATGGTAATGATAATGGTAATGGTAATGCTAATGATATTAGTATTGGTGATGGTAATGGCAATGGTAACAGTAATGATAATGATAATTGTAATGGTAATGGTTATGGTAATGGAAATGGTCATAGTAATGGTAATGACAATGGTATTGATAATGGTATTGGTATTGGTATTGATATTAATATTTTTATTGATATTGATATTAGTATTGGTAATGTTATTGGAATTGGTAATTGTATTGATATTGATATTGATATTGATATTAGTATATATTGGTATTGATAATTGTATTGATATTGGTATTGGTATTGGTATTGGTATTGGTATTGGTATTGGTATTGGTATTGGTATTGGTATTGGTATTGGTATTGGTATTAATATTGATATTGGTACGGGTATTGATATTGATATTGGTATTGGTACATATTGGTATTGGCATATTAGTATTGGTATTAGTATATTAGTATTAGTATTAGTATCTTAGTATTAGTATTAGTATTAGCATTTGTATATTAATATTAACATTAGCGAATTAATATTATTAATAGTATTAGTATATTAGGATTAGTATTAGCATTAGCATATAAGTATTAGTATTTGTATTAATGTTACTTAGTATTATGATTAAGATTAGAATTAGTATTAGCATATTAGAATTGATATTAGTATGAATATTAGTATGAATATTAGCATTATAATTAGAATTATTATTAATATCAGCATTATGATTAGAATTATAATTAGAATTAGGATTTGCATTACCATTAGCATTAGCATATAAAGATTGGTATTAAGATTACCGTTAGCATTAGCATATTTGCATTTCTATAGGGATTGAAATTATGATTCGTATTATTATTAGGATTAAGACTATGATTAGAATTAGTATTGAGATTAAGATTAGCATTACCATTAGGATTATAATTTGGATTAGAGCAATGATTGAGTTAGTATTAGAATTAAGATTAGAGTTAATACTAGGATTATGATTAGCAATAACATTAGAATTACTAACACTAATAGTAATAGTATTATTATCATATTAGTATTAGTTTTCGTATTAGTAATGGTAATGGTAATAGTATTGGTATTGGTGACGGTAACTGCAATGGTAATGGTCATAGTAATGGTATTAATATTGGAGATGATAATGGTAACGGTAATGGTATTGGTATTTGTATTCATATTGTTACCGGTACTGGTACTGATATTCATTACTTACACAATACATAATATATTTTTTTTTATTTTCTTTTACTTTTCTACTAATTTGTATATATTGCATATCGTTGATCTTACTATTTCGAGGACTTTTTATTTTAAATAAAATATTTATTTGTATAATGAATACCCCGTGCAACGCACGGGTGAAGTACTAGAACAATGTATTAGTATTAGTATTAAAATTTATCGTTGTATTAGTATTAGTATTAGTATTAGTATTAGTATTAGTATTAGTATTAGTATTAGTATTAGTATTAGTATCAGTATCAGTATCAGTATTAGTTTCAATATTAATAGTAATATTAATATTAGTATCAATATTAATATTAGTATTAGTATTAGTATAAGTATTAGTATTAGTATTAGTATGATATTAGTATTAGTATCAGTATCAGTATTACTATCAATATCAGTATTAGTATCAGTATCACTATCAGTATTAGTATCATTATCAATAACAACATCAGTCTCTGTATCAATATCAATATGAGTATGAGTATCAGTATCAGTATCAATATATGTATCAATATATGTTTAAGAATTGGTATGAGTATTGGTATGAATATTAATATTGGTATTAGGATTAGTATCAGTATTGGTATCGGTATCAGTATCAATAAGTGTATGTGTATTAGTATATGTATTAGTATTAATATCAGTATTAATATCAGTAGTAGTATCAGTATCAATATCGATATTATTATTATTATTATTATTATTATTATTATTATTATTATTATTATTATTATTATTATTATTATTATTATTATTATTATTATTATTATTATTATTATTATTATTATTATTATTATTATTATTATTATTATTATTATTATTATTATTATTATTATTATTATTATTATTATTATTATTATTATTATTATTATTATTATTATTATTATTATTATTATTATTATTATTATTATTATTATTATTATTATTATTATTATTATTATTATTATTATTATTATTATTATTATTATTATTATTATTATTATTATTATTATTATTATTATTATTATTATTATTATTATTATTATTATTATTATTATTATTATTATTATTATTATTATTATTATTATTATTATTATTATTATTATTATTATTATTATTATGATTATTATTATTATTCTTATTATTATTATTATTATTATTATTATTATTATTATTATTATTATTATTATTATTATTATTATTATTATTATTATTATTATTATTATTATTATTATTATTATTATTATTATTATTATTATTATTATTATTATTATTATTATTATTATTATTATTATTATTATTATTATTATTATTATTATTATTATTATTATTATTATTATTATTAGGATTCGAATTCATATTAGTCTTGTCGTATTAGCATTAACATTAACATTAGCATTAGCATTAGTCTTAGTATTAATATAAGCATTAGTATTAGTATTAGTATTAGTATTAGTATTAGTATTAGTGTTCGTATTAATATTGGCGTATTGGTTTAACATTAAATATTCATATTAGAATTGGCGTATTATTATTAATATTAGTGTTGATATTAATATTAGTATTAGACTATTAGTATTAATCATCTTATTAATATTAGGATTAGTATTATTAGTGTTGGTTTTTGTATTGATATTAGTATTGGTATTAGTATTATCAATGTTGGTTTTAGTATTAATAGCAATAGTAGTTGTTGTTAGTGTAATATTAGTGTTAATAATAGGGTGGCATAGGCACTTGTACGCCGCAATGTCCAGAGTTAAAAGTAGATTTGAGATAAAGATACTTATCAACTCATAATTGTGCGATATAACTAAAATTACGAGCAATGTTGTGTGCACAAAAGATTTTCAGCGAATATGAAGGCAAATCACAAACAAATGTATATTTTGATTCAATAAAACATTTTTTTTGTATTATTTACATGTATATTAACTGTTCAAAGTTTTCGTTCGTTTTATTTTATCCAAAAAAAAATTTAAAAAAAATTGATCCCGTGCATCGCACGGGTGAATACTAGTACATTGTAAAAACTATATATAAAAATATTTTCCTATTTTAACCTTATTAATTCAACTATAAATATTAACTTTCTTTATCACATTATTAAATAATGAATGTTATTTTAGTCTTTTTAATGTGTTCTACCTAAAATCAAGACACATTTATTAAGGTTCTTAATACTTGTGCAAAGCTAAAAACGACACTTAAAAGGGAACAGAGGGAGTATCATAAACTTGCACCATGAAAGTTTATGGTACTCCCTCTGTTCCATGTTAAATGTTGTTTTTAGCTTTGCATAAACTATTACATAAACAATAAAGCTACATGGCCAGATTCTGGCCAGCCAGAAAATAGCAATATTGTAATATTGGAAAAAGTCACAAAGTTTTATTACTATTATGCCCCTACAATATCATAAAATAGGAGTATCATAAACTATTACAGAAACAATAAAGCTACATGGCCCTGGCCAGCCAGAAAAATAGCAATATTGTAATATTGGAAAAGGTCACAAAGTTTTATTACTATTATGCCCCTACAATATTAATATTTAAACTTAAATATTTTATTTCTCACTTTCAATTTCCAGACAGGGTCAACTCGGGATGCTCCAGGGACCCAGATTTTAAATGCTGAGATGTTGCCCAAAAAATGTTTTGAGTGAGGGTTGCTTGCATGCATAGATCGACGACAAACCATTGGGCAAATCGCAACTTCTAACATAATAACAAATAAATATATATAATACAATTATACTGTAAAATGATTATACTTGTTATCTTATCTTATCTTATATATAAAAGAAAGAAACATTGGCCAACCATAAAAAACTCGATTGGTATTTCTGTAATTATTTATTTTTAATATATTTTCTCCACTAATTTCTAACTATAATTTTTAACAATTATCAATGTCCGACTTTTGATCAGTATATCTCAAATCTTAAGAGATAAAGATAGAAATTCGATTTTTTAAAATCTTAATCTATATATTTGGATTATAAATCTTAATATCTCAGATTAAAAAAAACAATGTAATATAAAATATGAACAATACTACATTATTAAATTTTACTATGTTAGTGTACGATATTTTCTTTTTATGCATTAAATTGATTACTTTTTTAACTTTTGAAATAATATTCCGTACATCGCACGGGGAAAAAATGCTAGTATAAATAATGTTTAATAAATTATTAATTGCCGTATTCATTATTATTCAATAAATTTAATTAAATTATATATTAACAAATTTAATATATTAAATTTTAAAAAGTGTAAAGACCCGTGGTTCAACGCTCCCAAATATCTATCATGACTTATTGTATTCAATATTATTAATATTAATAATATCCACTATTGAAAAATGCAAATAATTGAATCAAACGATTTTTGTGCATAAGTCTCTAACCTAACATCTTTATTATTCTAGGTTTAGGGGCTATATCTCTTTCACCAATAAGTCCACCCCTTTAATATCAATTATAAATAAAGGAAAAATTCATGTATATGACAAAATTACCCCCAACCATTTACACTCAATTCTTAATTGTAACCTTAATTTAATCAATTTTGACCACAAAAATTCAATTTTGAATTTATTTTTTCAAAAAAAAAATATTTTGCCGCCAGATTTCGGCGTTGACCGGCTTTTTGCCGCCGGTCTCCGGCATTGACTTTTTCGTTTTTTTTTTGGTCTGTTTTTTCCGCCGCCAGACTCCGGTGTTGATTTTTTTTAGTGTTATTTTTTTGTCTTTTTAACGTAATTATACTGTCACTCACAGTACATTAATGTAATTGTACTGCCGCTAACAATACATTTATGTAATTGTACTGCCGTTGACAGTAAATTAACGTAATATTATTATTTTGTTTTTTTTTTTATTTTGTTTGATTTGTTGACAAGTCAACGTAATTATATTACTGTCGTTGACAGTAAAATAACTGTAAACACAATAATATTATTGTCAACCACATCAATATTATTATTGTTTTTGGGTTTTTTTTTTGTTTTGTTTGAGTTATTCACGGAGTAACTTAATAATATTATTGTCTATTATTGTAATATTACTGTAAACACAATAATTGTACTCTGTTAACGGTAATATTACTGTTGTTATAGTAATATTATTATTTTGTTTGGGTTTTTTTTGCTTTGCTGGAGTTATTCACGGAATGACGTAATAATATTACTGTATATTATTGTAATATTACTGTACTTGACGGTAATATTACTGTTGTTATAGTAATATTATTGTCACTCACAGTAATATTAATTCTTTTGGCTTTTTATTATATTTACATTTGTTGAATGGTCAACATAGTAATATTAATCTATTACACACTAATAATGAGTTTTGTTGTGTTAATATTATTGTGCTACATATTAATATAGCAATATTACTGTGTTAAACTGTAGTAGTTAATTTTACTGTGTTTAACAATATTATAGTTAATATTACTGTCAATCACAACAATATTATTGTTTAAACGAAAAAAAAAATGTTATGAAAAAAAATTGAAAAAATCAATGCCGATATACCGGCCTTGCCCTCCGGTCAACGCTGGAAACCGGCGGAAAAATAAGGAAGAAAAAAAAAAAGTCAACGCCGAAGACCGGCGGCCAACAGCGGTGACGAACGAAATTGTCCATAAAAATGTGTTTTGGGTCAAAATTGAATAATTTGTGAAATTTGGGGTCAAATTTATGTTAAATTAAATTAAAGGATGAAATTGGAGCGTATTAAATTATGATGGGCTATTTTAGTCTTTTACAAAAATATGGACCAGGTGTGGACTTTTTTGTAAATTATCTGGATCTCTTTATGAATAAGTACTCATTGATGGGCTTATTTGTTAAGAGCCATTGAGTCAAAATATGAGTGTTACACATGCTTGTGAGATTAATACGATTAAATATATATAATATAACAATATACTAAAAAATAATTATAACTGAAATCTAAATAATGTTAAATAAAGTAGTAACTTTCATATTCATTATTATTCAGTAATTTTGATTGAATTATTAACAAATAAGATAATAAATTTTAAAAAATATAAAGAACCGTAGTTAAACACTCCCAAACATCTATCATTAATTATTGTATTCATTATAATTAATATTAATAATCTCTACTACTGAAAAATAGAATAATTGAATCAATTAAATATATACAAATTAAATTCATGTTAATACAAGCTTACCTATGTTAACAAATTCTAATAAAAAATAAAATCAGATGTTTATTTAGAAGAAAAAAATAGATTATAACTTATTTCAGTTAATTTTCTTTCTTCCTCTTTATTGGTTGAGATCAAGTTCTTTCAATTCGTAAGCTTTATTTAAATATTTGAATTGATAAAGCTCAACTATTGACAATGACGAATTAATCAAATTACCTAAGTAATATCTTTTTAATTGTATTTTATTGTAAACATTTAATAAAATTTAATTTGTAAAAACCTAAGACTCAAATCATAGATTGTAAAATTTAATCATTTTTTGACATTTACATTTTATTCAAATATTTAAATTGCATTGTAGGATTTAAATGGATTAGACATGGTCCAAATTTTTGTAAGAGACTAAAATAGCCCCTCATACTTTAATATGCTCCAATTTCATGCTTAATTTAATTTAATCTCAATTTGACCCCAAATTTCACAAATTATTCAATTTTGACCCAAAATAAATTTTTATAGACAAATTCGTCCATCAACCGCCGTTGACCGCAGGTCTGCGGCGTTGACTTTTTTTTTTCTTTCTTTTTTTTTTTTATCTTCCATATTTTTTCGCTAGCTTCCGGAGTGGACTTTTTCGATTGTTTTTCTTAAATTCTTTTTTTTTCGTTTAAACAACAATATTGCAGTGATTGACAGTAATATTAACTATCTTACTGTTAAACACAGTAAAATTAACTATACTACAGTTTAACACAGTAAAATTAACTATACTACAGTTTAATATTAACACAACAAAACTCATTATTATTGTGTAATAGAGTAATATTACTATGTTGACCGTTCAACAAATGTAAACATAATAAAAGACCAAAAGAATTAATATTACTGTGAATGACAGTAATATTACTATAACAACAGTAATATCACCGTCAACCACAGTAATATTACAATAATATACAGCAATATTATTACGTTACCGTGAATAACTCAAACAAACAAAAAAATCCTAACAAAATAATAATATTGATGTGGTTGACAACGATTTACTATAACAACAGTAATATTACGTCAACCACATTAATATTAGTGTGTTTACAGTAATATTACAATGATAGACAGTAATATTATTACGTTACTTCGTGAGTAACTCAAACAAAACAAAAAACCCAAATAAATAATAATATTGATGTTGTTAACAGTAATATTATTGTATTTACAGTTACTTTACTGCCAACGATAGCAATATAATTACGTTGACTTGTCAACAAATCAAACAAAATAAAATAAAAAATAATAATATTACGTTAATTTACTTTCAACGCCAAAACAATTACATAAATGTATTGTCAACGGCAGTACAATTACGTTAATTAACTTTCATTGATAATATAATTACGTTAATTTACTGTCAGTGACATCACAATTACGGTCAATGTTTAGCGGCGGACGTAAAGAGAAAAAAAACCTAAACTTAACTAAAAAAACACTAAAAAAATCAACGCTGGAATCCGGCGGCGGAAAAAAACAAACAGGAAAAAAAAAGTCAACGCCGGAAACTGGCAAAAAAAAAATCGAAAAGTGAACGCCGGAATCCCGCGGCAAAAAAAAAATTTTCAAAAAAAAAATTTTGAAAAACAAAAGTCAAAATTGGATTTTTGTGGACAAAATTGATTAAATTGGGGTTACAATTATGAATTGGGTATAAATGGTTGGGTGTAATATTGTCATATACATGAATGTTTCTTTATTTATAATAAATATTAAATGGATGGGCTTATTGGTGAAAGAAATATAGCCCCTAAACCTAGAATAATAAAGATGCTCCGTTAGGGACTTATGCACAAAGACCCCATATAACAATATTCATTTAAAACAATATATATCACTATGGAAAAACAATATATAAGGAATTGCACCACTTTTTTCCCTAAAATAAAAGGGGTTGTCTAGGGTCCGAGAGGGGTTGTACTACTCGGACCCAAACGATTTAATCTGGTGCGTAGAAAATATTTAGTAAAAATTTATAGTCGTTGATTTAAAGTACGAACTAGTACGAACCTATGAATTTATAAATTAAAGTACGAACCCAGTAAAAATAGATCGTACAAAGGTCGTACTCCATCGTACTTCATGTAAAATTACTTTATTAACCTTACATTATTAAACCAGAGAATTAAAAGTAGGGTTAACTGTACTTTGCCCCTAACTTTGGGCATTTTTGCTCTTTACCCCCCAAATAAAAAAAAAAATCTACGATCATACCTCTACTAACTAATTTTGCCCAATTTCACCAATTAACCAATTTTTTACCAAAAAAAAAATAATCAAAGCCGGCACGGTCTCCGGCGTTGACTCTTTTTTTTTTTTCAAAACTTTTTTTTTGTCTGAAATTTTTTTCCGGTAGCTCAATCGCAGGGTCTCCGGCTTTGATTATTTATTTTTTAAAATTTTGTTTTTTCTAAAAAAAACTATTATAACTAATATTAATATATTGACTGTTAAATTACTGTCTCCAACAGTTATTTAATTGTCGGAGAGAGTAATTTAATGTTAATTAACCTTTTTTTTCTTAAAAAAATATATTACTATCTTGACTGCTAAATTACTGTCTCCACAGTTATTTAACTGCCGGAGACAGTAATTTAACTGTTAATTGATTTTTTTTTTTCTTAAAAAAAATATTTTAATTAATATTACTGTCTTGGCTGCTAAATTACTGTCTTCAACAATAATTTAACTGTTAATTGACTTTTTTTTTGATTTTTTTTTTCTTAAAAAAATATTTTAATTAATACTATTGTATTGGCTCAAAATTACTGTCTCCAACAGTAATTTAACTGTCTGAGACAATAATATTACTATATTAATCAATTTTATCGTCTTGGCCTGCATTATTGTTGTCTTCGACTGTAATATTATTGTCTTCGACCGTAATATTACTGTCTCAAGCAATAATATCACTGTTTGGGACAATAATATTAGTAATATTACGGTTCGAGAAAATAATATTCATAATATTACTGTCCGAAACAGTAATATTATTGTCTGAAACAGTAATATTATTGTATGAGACAGTAATTTAGTAGGCAAGATAGTAATATTAATTAAAATATTTTTGTCTAAGAATTGTTTTTCAAAAACGAAATAATAAAAAAGTCAACGCCGGAGAGCGGCGGTCAACTGCGGTTGACTGGCCGAAAAACAAATTCAGAAAAAAAAAATTCAAAAAAAAAAAGTCAATGCCGGACACCGCCTGCCCGGTCAACGCCGGAAATCTGGCCGGAAAAAAAAATTAAGAAAAAAAATTATTTTCTAAAAAAAATATTTTTTCAAAAAATTATTAAAATGGGAGTTAATGTGATATATTTGTTTAAATTCGGGGTCAATGTGTAATATTAATGAAGTTAGAGTATAATCAATAATGGATGAAATTGATAAAAAATATATTATGGAGTGTATTTTAGAGTAAAGACATGGTGATGAGTTTATTTGAAAGATTGTTGTTTATGTGGACCAATGTGCATTTAAATCCCTTGTCATGGCCCTAATTATTAATTATTATTAATTGTTACTTAAGCTTTAGTTATAGGGGTTTTTATGTAATTTCACTTATAAGGTAGGTATCGTACTTTTTTTATGAGATTCGTACAAATCATACGTGTCACATTTGTATTGGTTGATTTTCAATCGTTTGGGTCCGATTAGTACAACCCCTCTCGGACCCTAGACAACCCCAAAATAAAATTGGTTATGTTTTCCAAATAATGGTTATTTTCCAACTAAGAATGAGGTAATGTACTATAAAAGTAGGGTTTATTATGGATAACCCCCTTGTTCATATTTTCTAATGAGGTAGATCCAATTAATTTTCCCTTTTTGATATACACCCAAATATGCCAACTTGGCACAATATATTATTTAATTTCCCTTTAATACCCCTTCTTTATTTTTGAAGGGCATTTATTTCCTTAACTACGTGATATTAGATTGCTGATACGTTGCCTAAAATCACGGAATAAAATTACGTGAGTATATTGGCGGTTTCGTTATTATCATAACGTGTACAATCGGTTTTGAAGAATTTCTCCATCGATTCATCGTTTCCATCGGCTTTAAAGAAGTTTTCACCGGCGTGGAGGTATGTTCGGATCTGAGCGTTCATCGTTGTCCGTCGTTAAGCGGGTATGAACTTTTTTTTTTTTTTTTTCGTTGTATTTGTGTGGGGGTTGTTGTGTTATGGTGGGTAGACATTTTAAGATTTGTGTTGATACGTTGATTATATTGGTAGTAAAGTAGATCGTTTCTTAAAAAAATTACGTCGTCACATATACATCCTTATTTTGTCTGATGATGTTTGTTTGGAAGAGGATTCACATACTTTCCAGAGGATGGTTCACGCAGTCGGACCAGAGTTGTTTTATATGAGTGTCGTAGTTGGTTTACGCAGTAATCGAAATAAATATTTGGTGTGGTCGAGTTGATGAAGTTGAAACTGACTGATAGTTGTTTTGTTTGTTTACATAAGTCGATTTTAATGTATTCGGTAGTACATTGGAATGTATTTGGTAGTCTATTTAATCAATTATTTGTATTTTGCATTTTTTAAGTTCATATGATGCTGAAGTTGTTATTTCTGATGATGATGGAACAGGGGGTGGGGTGAACTAGTTGGAGCCGTTGATGCCACTGGAAGTGAGGCATTGAATGCAGGCTTTGTGCAGTTGTTCGAAGAAGAAGTCGACTGCATTCCTGATGATAGCGACGATGACATAAACTCAATGAATTCAAATCATTCTGATGGTTGTTATTTTCCAAACCATCATAAGATTTGATATGTTTAATTAATGTCGTGTTTACGATGTAATGGCTCGGTAACTTCGGTTAAGTGTTAAAACGTTGTGATACAGTAGTATACTATTATGAATACCGTATGATCCTACCATTATCATTTTATTATACTATTATGAGATTATTAATGTACTAGAGTTTTTTAACTCGACATATTGGTTTGATTGTGTTATGATGTGTTTTTAGTATTTTATCAAAACCCTAGATTGAAATTATGAGATTATTAATGTACTATTTTATTGGTTATGTTGGAATTACTTTACGTTGGTTTTGTTCTCAATGTTCTTGTCATTTCAGTGGTATATTGTTTGTAACACAATTTCATATCACTACTAAAACCGTAATATACTATCATAGAAGATTAATGTACTATATGAAATTATTAATATACTATGTGGTTGAATAATACGGGATCCATAGTCGATTAACGAGATCCATAGTCGAATTAGATCAATGAGATAGTCTATTACATGATATGGGATAGTCTAACAATATTAAAACACAAATCCGCCGCCATCACTTATCAGATCTAGGATTTTGTTGATTTTTCGGCCCAATAGTCAAATAACTAAACCCATAGTCGAATTAGATATATGGGATAGTCTATTAATAATATGAGATAGTCTATTAATTTTAAAACACAAATCCGCCGCCGTCACTTCTCAAATCTAGGGTTTTGATGATTCTTCGGCCCATAGTCAATTAACGAGATCCATAGTCAAATTATATCAGTGGGATAGTCTATTAAATGATATGAGATAGTCTATTAATACAGATGTAATTCGACTATGCATCTCGTTAATCAACTATGGGCCGAAGAATTATCAAAACCCTAGATTTGAGTAATCCTAGATTTGAGTAACCCTAGTTTGGAGCAGTGACGGCGGCGGCACGGCGGCCAACGACGATATCACTCATAAATTGATTGTTACGACCTTGGAGGCGGGAGCGGCGGAGGTCTTGGTCGTTTTTGGCGGTCTTGGAGGTGGAGGTGGTCGGATGTGGTGGTGGTGGAGGACTAGGCGGTGGTGGAGGTGTTTCTTATGGCCAATATCGTTGTTATCATCGTTGGCCAACGGCGACAACGGTGACGGAGGTGGCGGCGGTCGGAGGGAAGCGGCGAACCCGGCGGGAAAATAGGGAGGGATTTCAGAGTGCAGAAAATCGTCAATCGCCGGTGTATACATTTCTGGTTTTCTTTGGGATGTTTGCAGATTTTGGTAGTGGTTTGTGGGGATAGTGTTTTAACGGGAAAATAGGGAGGGATTTGATATTATTTCAAAAGGTAAAGTAACGGGATTTGTGGGATTTGATTGAGGGTACTGATGTAATTTAGAAAAATATGGGTTTTTATCAAAATGACAAATTTGAGTTTGGGTCTACCCCTATTATTTGTAAGACTAAGGGGGTTATATCTAATAGACCCATAAAAGTAATATACTATAGTTGGTTGGGCCGAGTATTGGATGAGATTACTCAATCTCACCTCTTTCGGCCTGATTGAGGATCCCGTAATTCCATTATCCGTACCCGGGCCCAAGTGCAATCCAGGATCTGCTTGGGCTGAATCAAAGCTGAGATACGAGTGGATTAGAGGAATTGTCCACCCGGATCAGCCCAACCCAAATGTCCTTAATGAATTGGACTAACGTACCCCATTTAGGATATATTCCATCTGCAAATTAGTAAGTCATAAAGTAGTCATCACCATTTACTGATAGTGAACTTTTGGAGACTTTCCATAGTGAGGTCATCGAATAAGGGTGAACGACCAAGGACAGTGAGATCGTTTAGGGCACCGGGCAGGCCAAAAAAGGGATGCCATATCCAGGTTCCAACTGAAGCCACTGCTTCAAGAATAACCGTGGATTTATGTTTTCTTCCAGTAAAGATCCCTTGCCAAGATGTTGGACAGTTTTTCCAGGTCTAGTGCATACAATCCAATGAGCCGATCATTCCAAGGAATCCACGTCGTTCCGCTCTGTCAAGAAGCCTTGCAAGATCCACTTTCGTTGGAACACGAAGGTACTCATTTTCCTACAATTGCAAAACTGTTTTGCAAAATTTGCGCATGGTCTCGGTCAATGTGGTCTTTCTTCCCATTGCAAAAATTTCGTCAATCGCATGGTCTCTTTCTCTCTCTCTCTCTCTCAATATATATATATATATATATATATATATATATATATATATATATATATATATATATATATATATATAAGAATGGATGGCTTCTCTAGCTTCTGGGCCTTTTTTTTGGCTCATTTAACACTAAAACGACATCGTTTTGCGTATTTTTGCTCAGAAAGTAACTGGCACCATTTTTCCTTTTCCAATTTCTTTTAATGTGGACGGTACTCTGCTGTAGGGGCCCATGGTCGGTTTCTTGCGCAACATGACGTCCGCACCAGTTTTTTATTATTGTTTCTCTCTTCTGCCCTATCCTTTTCTTTTACTTTATTTTCTTTTTTATTTATTTTTTCTGGGGCCCACCCATTTTTCCTCTTTTCTCTGCCTTATCGTCGTCCTCTATCTCTCTTGGCCCAAACCCATTTACCCATGATTTTCGCGATTTTTTTTTTCGTTTAATTCTAAAACGCGTCGCTTGTCATTTTCAATTTAAATATTAAATATTCTTCCCACGAATATTTTTATTTTCTTCTTCTTGTCCCATGTAATTTTATTGTTACACGTAGCTCTATGGACTAGGCTTGGGTGCAGGTTGGGATGAAATTTTCAATTTCCGTCGGTTTCCGATCCAAAAAGTATCGATTTTGGAACAATTTTTTTATTATGACTTCTGAGGTTTTGATTTTTGGTTTCGATTTTAATTATGATGTGGTTTAATTATTTTTTATTTTTGAAGTGAGATTTAGTAGTTTTAGTTATACTTTTATTGACGTGGATATTCTTATTTTTGAAAAATTATAAAATTGTCAGAAATTTTTTGCTAAGTTTTAAAATTTTAAAAGTTATATATATATATATATATATATATATATATATATATATATATATGTGTGTGTGTGTGTGTGTGTGTGTGTGGGTGTGAGAGTTGGGATTTTTCAATATAAATAATATTTTATTATTTTATTTGACCAATTCATGGGGTCATTTAGAGCAATATTTTGAAACATACAAAGTCTTTATTTTATCTCATTAAACACCATAAATTTCTTTAATTCTATATTAAATAGAGGTTTTATGGGGGAGATATTATATACTATATAAACGGGGCATTGAGGCTTTGTAAAAAGTATGAGAGAAGATAATACAAGAGAAGATAAAATGAATACTTTTGTTATATACTATATAAGTATACTTTGAGTTTTTGTTGTGTGTCGGGTGTAAGCTTCTGCTTCACTTGAACGTGCAATTTCAGTGAAGTTACAGTGGAGAGATAGGCTGGGCTGTTGTATCCCATAGGCGACACGATCGTAATCTTTCTGCACCTCATTAGAGAAGGGGTCGTGAAATTCGTCTAAAGAGAGCGACCTAGTCCGTGCCTCACCTTGCCTATCTCCCATAATATTGTGTATATCATTGCAGATAATTATCAACTATAAAAAGAGAGAGCAAATAGAGTACGAGCTTCAATCCGCCAATTTCGTGATCGATCGTCAAAGTGCAGCCGAAGTTCCAACAGTGTGTGTGTGTGTTTCTCCTGTAAGAATATAATGGCACCCACGAATTGGTTGCAAGATGGTCTAGTTCTCACCAAAGCATTTTATGAGGTAATGGAGGATCCAATTAACGGCGCAAGTCAAACTAAAGGTGGCCTAAGGAAGAATGTCATATCTTCCATGATATAAATGCTCGATATCGAGCGAAAACCATATGCTACTAGAATAAGAGATTCAATAGAAAAACATTTTTTTCCTCAATTGAACAAATGAAACTCGACACTCGAGGAAGCGGCAAGGCATTGCTCTAGTGGTAAGAATCTTGTGGATAAGGTACATGTTATTATAATATTTTTTGGGAAAATTACGGCCACCCCCCTGAGCTATGGTCAAATTACGAAAAAACCCCTCTTGTTTGGCTAATTACAGCCACCCCCTCCTTTTAAATATTTTTACGTAAAATTTATGTAATTAGGTTATTTACCGAACCAAATCGTATATTTAGTTCGGTAAACGGTATGAAATGTTGGCGTACCGAAATTTTGGTTCGGATTTACCGAATTAACATCCCTAAATTTACCTCTTGAGGGGTCTTTTCGTAAGATAAATACATAGTTGAGGGGGGTGGCTGTAATTACCCAAACAGGAGGGGGGTTTTCGTAATTTCACCATAGCTCAGGGGGGTGGCCGTAATTTGCCCATATTTTTTGTTAATTAATAATTATTATGTGCAATATTTTATATTTGGGCAAATGCTAAAGAAGGACATGATAAGGGACTTAAATGACATTGGTCCACATAAAAAACAGTCTTTCAAATAAACCCATCCCCATGTCTTTAGTCTAAAATACCTTCCATAATATATTTTTTATCAATTTCATCCATTATATTCTAACTTCCTCAATATTACATATTTACCTCGGATTTAAACAAATATATCACATTAACCCCCATATGAGTCGGAGGAGTTTACAAAAACTAATCGTAGGGCAACAAAAATCATTACGTGAAAAATTGATCACCGATAAGAAGGGAATGAAAAACCGCCAAAAAAATAAATAAAGAAATTGCAGAAATATGAAATAACAATATTGCCCCTGGTTCTAAATCTAGGATATCTTTAAAGGGGTGATTACAAATAAGCCCATCAATGGGTACTTATTCATAAAGAGATCCAGACAAAGAACTCCTTTACCAATAAGTCCACATATGGTCCAAATTTTTGTAAAAGACTAAAATAGCCCCTCATACTTTAGTATCCTCCAATTTCATCCTTAATTTAATTTAATAATTGACCCCAAATTTCACAAATTATTCAATTTTGACACAAAACTTTTTTTTTTTTTAAAACAAAAGTTTTTTGCAGCCGGATTTCGCCGGTCTCAGGCGTTGACATTTCAATTTTTCTTTTTTGTTCTTTTTTTTCCTTCCGTATTTTTTCGCCGGTTTTCGGCGTTGACCTTTTTTTTTTTTTCTTTCTTTCTGTAACATTTTTCTTTCTGTTTAAACATCAATATTGCTGTGATTGACAGTAATACTAACTATATTACTGTTAAACACAGTAAAATTAACTAAGCTACAGTTTAACACAGCAATATTGCTATATTAATCTCTAGCACAATAATATTAACACAACAAAACTCATTATTATTGTGTAATAGAGTAATATTACTGTGTTGACCGTTCAACAAATGTCAACATAATAAAAAGCCAAAAGAATTAATATTACTGTGAGTGACAGTAATATTACTATAACAACAATAATATTACCGTCAACCACAGTAATATTACAATAATAGACAGTAATATTATTACGTTACTCCGTGACTAACTCAAACAAACAAAAAAATCCAAACAAAATAATAATTTTGATGTGGTTGACAACAATATTACTATAAAAACAGTAATATTATCGTGTTTAACATAATATTACAATAATAGACAGTGATATTATTACGTTACTTCGTGAATAACTCAAACAAAACAAAAAACCCAAAAAAATTATAATATTGATGTTGTTGACAGTAATATTATTGTGTTTGCAGTTATGTTACTGTCAACGGCAATAATATCATTACGTTGACTTGTCAACAAAACAAACAAAATAAAAAATAATAATATTACGTTAGTTAACTGTCAACGGCAGAACAATTACATAAATGTATTGTCAACGACAGTACAATTACGTTAATTAACTGTCATTGACAGTATAATTACGTTAATTAAATGTTAGTGATAGCACAATTACGGTCAACGTTTAGCGGCGGACGTAATGAAGAAAAAAATAACCTAAAAAAACACTAAAAAAAATCAACGCCGGAATCCGGCGGCGGAAAAAAACAGACCAGAAAAAGAAAAAAGGAATCGAAAAGTCAATGCCGAAATTTCGGCATAAAGTAGCTTTCTAACTTGGTTTTATGCACTTGTTACAATTTAAGATTTGTTAGGGTTTGTTTTTCATGAAAATGTGGTTTTTGAACTTTTAGGGTGATTGCATGCGTAGGTCTTGAACTTTGGGGTCAAAACTGTAATTTCCAGAATCTGCGGGGCGTTTTGCTGAATATTCAAAAATCTACTAAACTGATATGTTTTCTTGATCCTAGACTAATTAGCAAAGAAATTTTGGGATAAAGTATATTAAGGAAATTATAGAAATTAAGTAGGACTTTAAGTGTCTTGTTATACTTCTTTTGTGGTTAATTGAGTACATATGTGGGTATGCATGCATGAATACATAACCTGATATATGGTGATAATTGATCTAATGTGTAATGTGTAATGTGTAATGTGTGATTGTTTGTCACTTGATTGATATTTGTGATGTCTTATGGTGGTTAAAATTCTTTATGGGATGTTGTGAAATATTCGTATCTTTGTGTACTCAAACGGAATTCTAAATACTTCAACCATGCCACTTTTGGAATTAAGTAAAATAATTTGGGGAGGTTAATGGAATACTTAGAAAGGATGAGAAAGGATACGGGGGGCCGGTATTTCAACCATAGATACTACAGTCAGGTGGTTTGATTCCACCGAAAACGGGCTCAGAATAATCTTCTTATTATCTAAGTAAAGAAATTAATTTCTCATCGGATCCGATAAAATAAAAATGCTTTCTAAAGTTTACGATTTTTAAATCCAAGATACACTTATACTTAATTTCAATTCGTTTGCATTTGGTACAATATGATATATGTAGTAGAACTATATTTTCAATTCTCGGTATCCTTCGAGATCCTTACTGAGCTTTGTTAGCTCATATAGATATTTTCCGTTTGCAGGTACTAGTAGAACTAACTCCACCGGATTGGACTAGTCGACGGTTCGAGAAGCCGACTCCGGGTTTTTGCTTGTATGGAGGATCTACTTATAATGCTTGTAATCCTATCTTTTGTGTATATCGTCCTTAAGACAATTACTATTTCCGTAGTAGCTCATGTGTACTATTATCCGTGGTAAAGAAGTATAACCCTTCCGCGTATGGACCCCTTTTGATACTCATGGTCCATGTATAATATAACGCCAAAAAGCAATATCTATATTATGTTAAATTGACATTTTGTCTTCTCCATGGACCCTAAAAAGTATTATAATTATGTTTTATCAAGGTGACACCAATTTAAGATTTTATAAAGGGTTAATAGAGTAGTTAGATAAATACTACCCAATCCTACTAAATCCCTTCGCCAGAAATTTCTTCTGAAACCCACCTCGTCCTTTAGTCTGAGGTCTTCATACATGTATTTTTTCGCCATATGGTTTCCCCATCATAAGAAGACTTATATAACTGAAAGAAAGCTTCCGTTCACTCTTTTAATGGTAAACCATATCGGTTTACTGTACCTTGACTAGGGGGTGTCACAGACATGGTATAAGAGCAAAATTTGTAGAAATTGTATACGAGCACCGAACCGGATTTCGGAATCCTCGAAGCGTGAAGACTCGGTCTATCCGGTAATTATGTGTTTACTTGTATTTTTCATGTTCTAAAATTTTTATTGCAACACATACTAAGGCATGGCAGGAAGTTAAACTCGGGGCACCACCAGCACGAATAACTCCCAAAGAACCCGCCAACATTATTCTCGATCTTTCCAATCTTATCCGCGAGCAAGCTCAAAATCATCACAATTAGATTCAGCAACTCCTTCAAAACCGACAAACCCGACTTGCACCCCAACCAAATCCCCAAACCCTATACGAACGTTTCCTTCGCATGAATCCATCTGAGTTCCACGGTGGTCCCGACCCGGTCGTAGCCGAAGAATGGATCAAATCCTTGGAAGTGATCTTTGATTACATGCAGATGAGTGATCGTGAACGAGTGCATTGTGCCCTCTTTTTACTTCGCAACGAAGCTCGGAACTGGTGGGAAGGAGCTAAAGAAGGTATCGAACTTGAGAACCTACCATGGGAGGCATTCAAGGTCCAATTCTTCGAGAAATACTTTTCCAAGGACGTCCGAGCCAACAAACTTAATGAATTTCTGGAACTCCGCCAAGGGGACCTTTCCATGACTGAATACATTCGATTATTTGAACGAGGATTCCTTTATGCCCCATTTACCGCCAAGGACGTCGAGGAGAAGAAAAACCACTTCACAAGAGGACTACAACCCGAAATTCGAAGGGATATCCGCATGTCCGATGCCACCACCTTTCGCCAAATGGTGGACAAAGCACTAACGGCTGCCCAAGACGAGAATGAGATTCAACAAGGGAAGCGGCCCCAGCCACCCACACCCCGACCATGGAAGAAGGCCAGCTTTGGGAATCACAAATTCAAAGGGAAGAAGGTCCAAAACCCAAACCCTGAACCAGTAGCACCAACGTCCAAACCGACTTGCTCGAACTGCGGGAAGGCACACTTTGGGATCTGCGTAAAAGACACTGAGTCATGTTTCCGATGCAGAAAGCCCGGCCACAAGGCGAGAGACTGCCCCAACGCTCAAACTCGAGTCCCCGGCCGCACGTTTGCCATGACCCGAGAACAAGTACGACAAGATCCGACGATGATCGCAGGTACCATTCTTATTCTTGGAGAACCCGTGTATGCTTTGATTGATTCCGGTTCTACACATTCCTTTATTTCCACCAATGTGTGCGTACGTCTTGGCCTGATACCGACACAAGTGAGTCACGAATATCGCATTTCTATGCCCTCGGGTTAAGAAATGATCACTGGCAAAGTGGTAAAGGATTGTCCTATTCAAATCCAATCCCAACCCATGAGGTTCGATCTCATCGTCTTAACAATTGAAAACTTTGATCTCATTATGGGGATGGATTGGCTAACCAAGTTCAAGGCCCAAATCAATTGCGCCCTAAAGACCGTAAGCTTTTCTCTCCCTAATCACACCCTCTTGGAATTTCGAAGCGACACCAAGGCCCTAATCCCCATAATATCCGCAATCAAAGCCACCAAACTCATCAACAAAGGGCATGTCGGCTATCTAGTCGACATTCTAGAAACCAGATCAAGACCTTAACCAGAGATATCTGAGTTTCCCGTTGTTCAAGAATTTCCCGACGTCTTCCCCGACGATCTACCCGGGCTACCGCCCGATCGCGAAATTGAATTCGAGATTCATCTTATTCCTGGAACGGAACCAATCTCAAAGGCTCCGTACCGTATGGCTCATGTGGAACTCAAGGAATTGAAGAACCAAGTCCAAGAATTACTCGATAAAGGTTATATCCGCCCCAGTCACTCCCCATGGGGAGCCCCGGTACGATTTGTTAAGAAGAAAGACGGATCCTTCCGCCTTTGCATCGACTACCGAGAGCTGAATAAAGTGACCATAAAGAATAAATACCCCATATCCCGCATCGACGATCTCTTTGACCAACTCCAAGGGTCATCCGTCTTCTCCAAAATCGACCTTCGGTCAGGTTATCACCAGCTTAAGGTCAAAGAAACTGATATCCCTAAAACTGCTTTCCGAACCCGATACGGCCACAACGAATTTGTAGTAATGCCGTTTGGATTGACCAACGCCCCTGCCGCTTTTATGGACCTTATGAACCGAGTTTTTCATCAGTACCTAGACAAATTTGTCATTGTCTTTATCGATGATATTCTTATATACTCCAAAAACCAAGAAGACCAAATCTCCCAGTTAAGGACAGTACTTCAAACACTCCGAGAGCATCAACTTTATGCCAAGTTCAGTAAATGTGAATTTTGGCTATCCAGAGTAACTTTCCTTGGCCACACCATCTCCGCCGAAGGACTCTCCGTCGACCCCGGCAAAATAGAAGCAATCTCAACCTGGGCCACTCCAAAGAATGTAAGGGAGATAAGGAGTTTCCTTGGCTTAGCCGGATATTATCGCAAATTCGTTCAAGATTTTTCAAAAATCGCATCACCCCTCACTCAACTCACGAAGAAAGGAGTCAATTACCAATGGACCCCAGACCGCGAGGCTAGTTTCCAAGAACTAAAGAAATGCTTGACCAGTGCTCCAATTCTTTCACTACCAGACGGATCCGGAGAGTTTGTGATTTATAGCGACGCATCCAAACTCGGACTAGGTGCTGTACTTATGGAAAACGGAAAAGTGATAGCCTACGCGTCCCGCCAGCTCAAGGAATACGAGAAGAACTACCCAACTCACGATCTAGAACTCGCAGCAGTAGTCTTTGCACTTAAAATCTGGCGTCACTATCTCTACGGCGATAAGTGCACCATTTACACCGATCACAAAAGCCTGATGTATTTCTTCACACAGAAGGAGTTGAACATGAGACAGCGAAGATGGCTCGATCTGGTTAAACATTATGACTGTGAATTCCTATACCATCCCGGAAAGGCGAATGTTGTGGCAGATGCCCTTAGTCGGAAGTCGGTGAACGCGCTAGTAGTTAAATCGGATCTTAGGAACCGCGTGAGAACCGCTCAAGATCAAGACCTCCAACTTTTGAAAATTCGCGCAAATCTCAAATCAAACCCTGATTTCCGAATTTCCAAAGAAGAATTCTCCAATTTCAAAACCGAACTTGCATTCCCGACGATGCAGAAATCAAACGACTCATCTTAGCCGAAGCACATCAAACCATATATACCTGTCACCCCGGGTCAACAAAGATGTACCAAGACTTGAAGAAACAATATTGGTGGCCTGGAATGAAGAAAGATATAGCTGGATTTGTTGCCCAATGTCTCACTTGCCAACAAATCAAGACTGAACACCAACGACCTGGAGGGCTACTACAACCAAATCAAATTCCCGAATGGAAATGGGAAGTGATAACCACGGACATTGTTCAAGGATTTCCAAGGACCCAACGCGGATCCGACTCTATTTGGGTAATCGTCGACCGGCTAACTAAATCGGCCCATTTTCTTCCAATTCGTATGACGTTCAGCTTAGATAAACTCGCAGAACTCTACATGCGAGAAGTCGTTCGACTGCATGGAATTCCGACTTCTATCATCTCGGATCGAGACCCACGGTTCACTTCAAAATTTTGGAAAAGTTTACAAGTAACCCTTGGAACCAAGTTGTCCTTCAGCACTGCCTTTCACCCCCAAACCGATGGCCAGTCAGAACGTACAATCAAAACTCTTGAGGACCTACTTCGAGCTTGTATACTCGACTTTGGAGACAACTGGGAATCCCGACTACCGTTAATTGAATTTGCATATAATAATAGCTTCCAATCATCAATCGGAATGGCGCCGTACGAAGCACTTTACGGACGCAAGTGCAGATCTCCCCTTTACTGGGATGAAGTTGGAGAAAGAAAACTTCTCGGACCTGACTTAATCCAACAAATGGTGAACCTGGTTCGAGATATCCGAGAAAATATGCAAGTTGCCTAGGACCGACAATGAAGCTACGCTAACAATAGAAGGCAAGATTTAGAATTCGAGGTTGGAGAATCGGTTTTCCTAAAAGTAGCACCTTTTAAAGGAATTCTGCGATTTGGAAACCGCGGCAAGTTATCCCCGCGATATGTCGGACCGTTTGAAATACTCAAAAGAATAGGCAGTCGCGCTTATCGCCTAGCACTTCCCCCTAACCTATCCAGAATCCATAACGTATTCCACATCTCCATGCTTCGCAAATATATTTCTAGTCCCGATCACGTCCTCAAAACTGAACCTATTGAGCTAAATCCTAACCTCTCTTACGAAGAAAAATCCCTCCAAATTCTCGATTCCAAAACCAAGGCACTTCGAAAACCGGGAGATTCACCTAGTCAAAGTACAGTGGCACAACCACACCCCCGAAGAAGCTACATGGGAACGCGAATCGGAAATGAGAAGCCTCTATCCCGAATTATTCGGGACAGGTAACAAATTTTGGGGACAAAATTTTTTTTAGGGGGGAAGATTGTAACACCCCACGTTTTCAAAACACTAAATTTACTAGCATTAAATTTCACGCCACATAAATATTAAATACCTGTTAATAATAGGGCTATACATGAATTATTATGTGCCAAATTGATAGATATTTAATTGAATATGTGACCTTACGTGCGTATGTGTTTACGGGTAATTTATATCTACATACTATGACTTAGCATATTTACACACTCATCACATATGCCATGAAGCATAATAGCTATATATGTGTGTGTAGGGTACCGTATGTGTGTGTGTGTTTAAGGAGAGATTAATAAATTTTTAAATAATAATAATAATAATATAAGCCTAGCCTATTACGTACTAAGGCTAAACCCACACTCCACCTCAAGCATGCCTCTTTCTCCCTCACACTTTCGGCTATCTCTCTCCCTTCTCTTCTCTCTCTCTTTGGCTCAAGCCACCAAAACCGCCATTGTCATCAGCCTCCATCAAGCTCGATCCACCCCAAAACCATCAAGATATTTCTCAAACCAAAAGATGAGAATTCCATATCTAACCCTTGCTCTTGAATACTCCAAAAACACTATAAATACATGGTGTCCCTTCACTAGTGAAAATACCTCTCACCTTGAAATCTATACCGTGTCATTCTCCATCAAAGTAGCTTGGTTAAATCTCCATACTTGAAGAGGTAAGAATTGCCATTTGAGTTCTAAATCCCTTCCTTCTTCTTTATTCCCCTTTTTCCTCTAACCTTCGGTTTCCTTTGAAGGACCTCAAGGACTTTTCTCTTTCAGCTAGCTTTTGTTTTGTTTCTATTTTAAGGTAAGGAATCGAAATCCTTGCTGCAAATGGAGGTATCAAGTATCAAGAAAATAATTTCGAAAATAATCTAAAAGACACCCCTCTTTCTTGTTTTATGTTGTTCTTGCATTTTAATGTTTATTTTTGTTAGCTCCTATGTTTAACATCACTGCATGTATGATCAGAGCTCATAAATGGTGGATTCGAGTTATTTAGAAAGAGTTACTCTCAATGAAATTTTAGTTTATTTCGAAAGTTTTGGAGAAAATCAATTTGGGTGAATTTTTGGGTTGCATGTGTAAATCTTTAGATTTTCGGGCCAAATCTGCAATTTTAGAGAAGTTAGTTTTAAATGGGTTTTTCAAAACTGTTTTCCAGCATCTATTGACCAAAAAATTCCGATTTAAAGAAGTTTTACAAGAAAAGGTGATTTTTGAACTTCTAGTGGTCTTGCATGTATAGATCTAAAGATTTTGGGGTGAAAAATGTAATTTTCGAAGTTTTTGCAGAAATTAACTTTCTAACTTTGTTTTCTGCATATGTTAAATGAAAATTTCGGATTGTTAGGGGTTTTTCATGAAAAAGTAGATTTTGAGCTTTTAGTGTGATTTCATGTGTAAATCAAAAGATTTTTGGGCCAAATCTGTAATTTTGAGAAGTCAGTTCTAAATGGGTTTTCAAAACTGTGTTTCCAGCATTTATTGAACAAAAACTTCAGATTTACAGAAGTTTTGCAAGAAAAAGTGATTTTTGAGCTTATAATGGTCTTGCATGTATAGATCTAGAGAATTTAGGGTAAAATTTGTAATTTCCAAAATTTCGGCATAAAGTAGCTTTCTAACTTGGTTTTATGCACTTGTTACAATTTAAGATTTGTTAGGGTTTGTTTTTCATGAAAATGTGGTTTTTGAACTTTTAGGGTGATTGCATGCGTAGGTCTTGAACTTTGGGGTCAAAACTGTAATTTCCAGAATCTGCGGGGCGTTTTGCTAAATATTCAAAAATCTACTAAACTGATATGTTTTCTTGATCCTAGATTAATTAGCAAAGAAATTTTGGGATAAAGTATATTAAGGAAATTATAGAAATTAAGTAGGACTTTAAGTGTCTTGTTATACTTCTTTTGTGGTTAATTGAGTACATATGTGGGTATGCATGCATGAATACATAACCTGATATATGGTGATAATTGATCTAATGTGTAATGTGTAATGTGTGATTGTTTGTCACTTGATTGATATTTGTGATGTCTTATGGTGGTTAAAATTCTTTATGGGATGTTGTGAAATATTCGTATCTTTGTGTACTCAAACGGAATTCTAAATACTTCAACCATGCCACTTTTGGAATTAAGTAAAATAATTTGGGGAGGTTAATGGAATACTTAGAAAGGATGAGAAATTACGGGGGGCCGGTATTCCAACCATAGATACTACAGTCAGGTGGTTTGATTCCACCGAAAACGGGCTCAGAATAATCTTCTTATTATCTAAGTAAAGAAATTAATTTCTCATCGGATCCGATAAAATAAAAATGCTTTCTAAAGTTTACGATTTTTAAATCCAAGATACACTTATACTTAATTTCAATTCGTTTGCATTTGGTACAATATGATATATGTAGTAGAACTATATTTTCAATTCTCGGTATCCTTCGAGATCCTTACTGAGCTTTGTTAGCTCATATAGATATTTTCCGTTTGCATGTACTAGTAGAACTAACTCCACCGGATTGGACTAGTCGACGGTTCGAGAAGCCGACTCCGGGTTTTTGCTCGTATGGAGGATCTACTTATAATGCTTGTAATCCTATCTTTTGTGTATATCGTCCTTAAGACAATTACTATTTCCGTAGTAGCTCATGTGTACTATTATCCGTGGTAAAGAAGTATAATCCTTCCGCGTATGGACCCCTTTTGATATTCATGGTCCATGTATAATATTACGCCAAAAGCAATATATATATTATGTTAAATTAACATTTTGTCTTCTCCATGGACCCTAAAAAGTATTATCATTATGTTTTATCAAGGTGATACCAATTTAAGATTTTATAAAGGGTTAATAGAGTAGTTAGATAAATACTCCCCAATCCTACTAAATCCCTTCGCCATAAATTTCTTCTGAAACCCACCTCGTCCTTTAGTTTGAGGTCTTCATACATGTATTTTTTCGCCATATGGTTTCCCCATCATAAGAAGACTTATATAACTGAAAGAAAGCTTCCGTTCACTCTTTTAATGGTAAACCATATCGGTTTACTATACCTTGACTAGGGGGTGTCACATATGAGATTGCTGATACGTTGCCTAAAATCACGGAATACATTACGTGAGTATATTGGCGGTTTCGTTATTATCAAATCGTGTACAATCGGCTTTGAAGAATTTCTCCATCGTTTCATCGTTTTCCATCGGCTTTGAAGAATTTTTTCATCGTTTTCCATCAAACTTGGTCTGATTTCTCGTACATATATTGTTAGATGTGAGTATTCTTGCGTGGTTCTGTTTTTGTTGTTTTTGTGATGTCGTAAATTTTTTATGCGTTCTTTCTCGTAGTTTGATGATTTCGTTCCCATGGATTATTGAATTTGGATGTGTGTTTGTGTTACAGTTTTTGTTTGTAAGATCCTATGTTGTTGGTCATAAGCGATGTTGGTCCTGAATTTAGGTTCAGCAATGGTGATGTTTTTTTGTCCAATGTGATATACCAGAGTCGATTTAATATCACATGATAGTAGATTTCAGTTCACGTAGTCGAATTAGTAGACTATCATCCATATATTATTGTACTACCATGCGATTAATAGACTATCATGCATATATTACTGAACTACCATACATTTACTAACAGACTATCCAATAGTAAGCAGTAGACATTAACAGACTATTAGATATTTAATGTAATACCATGCATTTAATCGACAATCGCGCATTTATTAACTCAATTAACAGACTATCATGCATATATTAACATACTACTAAACTAATAATAACGCACAGACATTAGGACTCCATCATTCATATATTAATGTACTACCAAGCGATTAATAGACTATCATTCATATATTAATGGACTATCATTCATATTTTAATAGACTATTATTCATTTATTATCCAATAGGTGAGTTGTTGTTTGCCGGCGAAGGATTTCCAACAGCGACGCAGCGAAATAAACCCCTGTCAGGGGATTTTTTTTGGGGGTTATGAACGAATACACTCCATTAGTCTATTAATTAACCAGGCGTTCCTTCTACGGTGGTGTGATGGTCCGGTGAAGTCGGTTGCGCCGTCGTCCCACGGGATGTGATTGCTGGATTTCGGCATCAGGTTTAGAGAGGATTTCTGGATCTCTGTTGCCGTCTGTAGAATGGGGGTAGTGGTTTAATGAGTAGTTGTTTTGACGATATTATAGGGAGTGATTTCTTCTAATTTTCAAAAGGTAATGTAACGTGATTTGTGGGATTTTATTCAGGGCATTTTTGGTATTATAAAAAATGTGGGTTTTTCTCAAATGTAAAATATAAGATTGGATTTATCCCTATTTTTTGAAATTCTCAGGGGCTTATATCTAATGGACCCTATTTTTTATGTTTTCCTTATTTTGTGTATTTCAAAATATACGTTACTTTTAACTTTTTTGTTTTCTATTTTTTCTCCTATTTTTCTATCATTTTTTATAGAACACGTTTTTTTATTTTTAATTTTTTTTTTCATGTTCTCTTTTTTTTCCTTCCCACTACACACAATCTACTTTGAATTTTTTTTTAAGTTTTTTTTCATATTTGTAGAATTTTGTTAGCAACGTTCTTCCCTCTTCTTCTTCAATTTAGCGCACGATCTTCTCTTTTCTTCTTCAATTTATGTCTCTATATTTGTAGAGATTTTTTTTTTTTTGCTTTTTGTTTTCCACTGAACCGCCACAATTTTTATAGCAGTTTTTTTCAAGGATTTCTCAATCTCAACTCTATAAATTTTTTTATTTATACATGTTACCAAGAACATCGAAGAACACTAAGAACACTATCGCTTTAGAGAGATTATTATTATTATTATTATTATTATTATTATTATTATTATTATTATTATTATTATTATTATTATTATTATTATTATTATTATTATTATTATTATTATTATTATTATTATTATTATTATTATTATTATTATTATTATTATTATTATTATTATTATTATTATTATTATTATTATTATTATTATTATTATTATTATTATTATTATTATTATTATTATTATTATTATTATTATTATTATTATTATTATTATTATTATTGCAGTTATTATTATTATTATTATTATTGCTGTTATTATTATTATAATTATTGTTGTTGTTATAATTATTATTGTTATTATTATTATTATTATTATTATTATTATTATTATTATTATTATTATTATTATTATTATTATTATTATATTATTATTATTATTATTATTATTATTATTGTTGTTATTATTATTATTATTATTATTATTATTATTATTCTTATTGCTGTTAATATTATTATTATTTTTATTATTCTTATTATTCTTATTATTATTCTTATTATTGTTATTGTTATTATTATTATTATTATTATTATTATTATTATTATTCTTATTATTATTATTATTATTATTATTATTATTATTATTATTATTATTATTATTATTATTATTATTATTATTATTATTATTATTATTATTATTATTATTATTATTATTATTATTATTATTATTGCTGCTATTATTATTATTATTGTTGTTGTTATAATTATTATTGTTATTATTATTATTATTATTATTATTATTATTATTATTATTATTATTATTATTATTATTATTATTATTATTATTATTATTATTATTATTATTATTATTATTATTATTATTATTATTTGTTTTTGTCCTCTCTTTCATCACATCAATAATCTTTAAAGTAAGCGATTATATGTTTTTGTCTGTGTTAATAGTTCAATTATGTTATTTGCTCTTCGTTTTTTTTTTTTTTTATATTGCAGTTAATCAGTGTTGTGGAGAAGATATATATATACTATGAAATTATTTTTTACACCATTAGTCATTCTTCATCAACAATTATTAGTACGTATTTTTCAATTGAGTAACAATCGACGTTTTGATAATTCGAGATGCCGTTTCCATTGATTCCCATTTTGTTTTCAAACTTCAACTAATTGTGTATGTTTTCTTAGGCTTGATAATGGGATCAATTTAATTATAAAAAAATAGATAAATGACCCTATTATTATACATCAATTTTAAAGTTTAGAGATATCAATAAGTCATATTCAAATTTCACTATTTTTTTATGAATGCTTACAAAATTAGTTTTACAAGTAAATACAATATGAATCTGTTATTTTTTTCATTTAATGCACTGTACATTTTTATTTAAAATTTTAAATGAGCTTATTATTTTATAGGGCGAATGGCAAAAAGGCTCATCACATTGGACTTTAATGCATTTTGTTTCACAAAAAAAACAGTCTATCAATTAAACTCATCCCCATGTCTTTAATCTAAAATACCCTTCATAATATAATTCTTATCAATTCTACCCATTATGCTCTAACTTCCTTAATATTACACATTGACCCCGGATTTAAACAAATATATCACATTAACCCCAAAAAAAAAATTCAGAAAAGTTTTTTTTCTCAAAAGTTTTTTTTCCGGCCAGATTCCGGCATTGACCGCCGATCTCCGGTGTTGACTTATTTTGTTTTTTATTTTTTGAAAACTTTTTTTTTTCCTAAATTTTTTTTTCCGGCCGGTCAACCACCGTTGACCGCTGGTCTCCAGCATTGACTTTTTTTTTTGAATTTTTTTTTCATAGAAAAAAAATATTTTAATTAATATTACTGTCTTGGCTACTAAATTACTGTCTCAGACAGTAATATTACTGTTTGGGACAGTAATATTATGAATATTATTTTCCCGAACAGTAATATTATTAATATTATTGTCTAAGACAGTTAAATTACTGTTTGAGACAATAATTTAGCATCCAAGGCAGTAATATTAATTAAAATAATTTTTTTTAAGAAAAAAAAAAAAAGTCAATTAACAGTTAAATTACTGTCTCCGACAACTAAATAACTGCTGGAGACATTAATTTAGCAACGAATACAATAATATTAATTGAAAATATTGTTTTGAAGAATAAAAAAGTCAATTAATAGTTCAATTACTGTCTCCGACAGTTAAATAACTGCTGGAGACAGTAATTTAGCAACAAAAACAGTAATATTAATTAAAATATTTTTGAAGAAAAAAAAAGAGTCAATTAACTGTTAAATTACTGTCTCCGACAGTTAAATAACTGCCGGAGACAGTAATTTAGCAGCCAAGACAGTAATATTAGTTAAAATATTTTTTTTAAGAAAAAACAAAATTATAAAAAAAAAAAAAAGTCAACACCGGAGACCCGATGGTCAACGGCAGTTGACCGACAGGAAAAAAAAATTCAGGAAAAAAAAAGTTTTTCAAAAAAAAAAAAAAAAGAAAAAGTCAATGCCGGTCAACGGCGGCGGCCGGCGGTCTCCGGTGGTGGCGGGTCAAAATTGAAATTATGGTTAAAATTGTTTTATTGATGAAATTGAGCTAAATTGGGGTGTAAATCATGAAGTTGGAGTTGAATTGAGTTTCAATGAATTGGGGGTAATTTTGGTATATATAAAAGGATTTTCCTTATTTGCAAATAAGTTTGAATGAGCTGGATTTATTTGAAAGACAAAAAAGTTGGATGTCCCTCTTTTAATTAAGTGCCCTTATCATGGGCCTATTTGCCATTACCCCTATTTTATAAAACTACAAAAAAATATACACATGGGAATACGTGTCGTGTTCAAATTGTACTATTTTTCGATGAACGGTTTAAGAGAAAATAATTTTCTGTTTTAATACATCGAGTCTGTCCAAATTTTAATTAATTGAATAGAACATTTTGATTTATAACTTTACATAAACCAATTATATTACAAATAAGTTTTAGGGGTCCTTACAAATAAATCCATCAATGGGTACTTATTCATAAAGAGATCCAGACAAAAAACTCTTTTACCAATAAGTCCACACATGGTCCAGGTTTTTGTAAAGGACTAAAATAACCCATCATATTTTAATATGCTCCAATTTCATCCTTAACTTTATTTAACCTCAATTTGACCCTAAATTTCACAACTTATTCAATTTTGACCCAAAACTTCTTTTTTTCAAAAAAAAAAAATTCAAATTTTTTTTTTCCGCCGGATTCCGGCGTTGACTTTTCATTTCTTTTTTTTTTCTTCCGGATTTTTTCGCCGGTTTCCGGCGTTGACTTTTTCGATTTTTTTTTCTTTCTTTCGTTTCGTAACTTTTTTTTTCATTTAAACAACAATATTGCTGTGATTGACAGTAATATTAACTATCTTATGGTTAAACACAGTAACATTAACTAAACTCCAGTTTAACACAGTAACATTAACTAAACTCCAGTTTAACACAGTAATATTGCTATATTAATCTCTAGCACAGTAATATTAACACAACAAAACTCATTATTATTGTGTAATAGAGTAATATTACTATGTTGACCGTTCAACAAATGTAAACATAATTAAAAAAAACCAAAAGAATTAATATTACTGTGAGTGACAATAATATTACTATAACAACAATAATATTACCGTCAACCACAGTAATATTACAATAATAGACAGTAATATTATTACGTTACTTCGTGAATAACTCAAACAAGCCAAAAAAACAAACAAAATAATAATATTGATGTGGTTGACAGCAATATTACTATAACAACAGTAATATTACCGTCAACCACACTAATATTATTGTGTTTATAGTAATATTACAATAATAGACAGTAATATTATTACGTTACTCCGTGAATAACTCAAACAAAATAAAACCCCCAAAAAAATAATAATATTGATGTTGTTGACAGTAATATTATTGTGTTTACAGTTATTTTACTGTCAACGACAGTAATATAATTACGTTGACTTGTCCACAAATCAAACAAAATAAAAAAAAAACAAAAAAAAAAAAAAATAATAATATTACATTAATTTACTTCCAACGGCAGCACAATTACATAAATGTATTGTCAACGGCAGTACAATTACGTTAATTAACTGTCATTGACAATATAATTACGTTAATTTACTGTCAGTGACAGCACAGTTACGGTCAACGTTTAGCGGCGGACGTAGAAAAAAGAAAAAAGCAAAAAAAAAAAAAAAGTCAACGCCGGAAACCGGCGAAAAAATCCGAAAGATAAAAAACAAAAACAAAAAAAAATTGAAAAGTCAACGCCGGAATCCGGCGGCAAAAAATGTTTTTTTGAAATTTTTTTTTTTTGAAAAAAAAAATTTGGGTTAAAATTGAATAATTTGTGTAATTTGGGTTTAAATTGAGATTAAATTAAGTTAAGGATGAAATTGTAGCATATTAAATTATGCTCCAAAAAAAAAAGTCAAAATTGAATTTTTGTGGTCAAAATTGGATTTTTGTGGACAAAATTGATAAATTGGTGGTACAATTAAGAATTGTGTATAAATGGTTGAGGTTAATATTGGGATATACATGAATGTTTCCATTATTTATAATCTTATATATAAAAGAAAGAAACGCTATGCAACCCTAAAAAACCCTAATGGTATTTTTGTAATTATTTATTTTTAATATTTTTCCTCTACTAATTTCTAACTATATATAATTTTTAACAATTATTAATCTCCTATTTTTCACTAATATATCTCAAATCTTAATAGATAAAGCTAGAAATTCGATTTGTTAAATCTTAGTAAATTTATTTGGATATAAATCTTAATTTGTAAGATTTAAAAAAAAAACTAATGTTATATAAAATATGAATAGTTCTACATTTTTAAATTTTACTATATTAGTGTACTATATTTTCTTATTATATATTAATTTTTTTTTTCCAGTATTTAAATAATATCCCGTGCATCGCACGGGGGAAAAATGCTAGTAAATATTAAAGGGATTGACTTATTGGTGAAAGAGATATAACCCCTAAACCTAGAATAATAAACATTCTTGGTTGGGGACTTATGCACAAAAACCCCTAAGTTTTAGGTGAATACTTTAGGAAATAGGAATATAAATGAGTGTTGTTAAAATTTCACTATCTTTTTATGAACAAGTTAAGACAAATTAATTTTCCAAATTAGTATGTTAATTTATCCGATTTTTCACTGAATAAATTTGGACAATTTTATTTATGACTTTGAAGTGGCCTATTATTTTGGAAAATTGTTTTAACAATATATCTTCGAAATACAAATGAGTATTTTGTTCAAATTTGACTATTTTGGATGAACAGTTTAAGAGGAATTAAGTTTCCAAACTAATACAATTAATCTATTTGATTGTGTTAAGCTATATTTGTTTTTCTCTAATTTTATATTTTTATACATACAGTTATTTATTAATGATTAATTGTAAATAAAGTGATGTTTATTTACATTTTAGTGAATACATTATTAGGCTATTACAATTAATTCATGTTTGAAGGAGAGAAACTTTTGAGATTGTCAAACATTGACAAACACAAATTTGTTTTGGAGAAATGATGGGAAGTTTTAGGTACTCAAATTCACAAATAAATACTACTACTCAAATTCACAAATAAATATTTTAATATTACTTAATATATTTTCTTATTACAAATTTTGTTTTCGTGTATTTAAATAATTATTTATTCCCCTTTGAATCTTTATTTGTAAGTAATACTATACTGACCCACACAAATATAAATCTTTATTTTTAAATTTTCATTCTTTCTTTTTGCAATGTCACCCGTGCACCGCACGGGGCTAAAATACTAGTAACTTATAAGCCAAAAGTTCTTGTGTTAATATATAAGATAAACCACACCATGTTGATACGATATATTATTATTTAATATATCGTTAATTATTAGTTAGTCATTATTTAATTATTAATTAATTAGAATAGTTAGGTTTATTATATACATAGCCGTGAGTTAGAGGTTAGGTTAGATATTAAGTATTTTATTAGTTTAGGTAATTATCTTTCCTAGTTAGATTAGGATTCTAGGGTTTTCTTATATTTAAATAGTCGTCTTGTGCTAGGGTTTTATAATGAATGCAGAGAGAAATATTAAAGAATAGATCTTACGTTTCGTAGGAAATATTTATGATACTCGAGAGATCGTATCAATTGGTATCAGAGCGAAGTTGCGATTAACACCAACGCTTCGTTAGCAAGGCAGCGATTACATCAAAGCTACGCTGGAGCAAAGTTGAGATCACATCAAAACTTTGTGAAAATCACGATGTCAGAAACAAGACGGTTAGAGCGATTGGAGAAATCCGTAGAGAAATTACGGATTAATTTTCAGAAATTGCTCGAACAAAGTCAAGGACGACGTCAACGCCATCACAAAAGCCGAAGAGACCGCCACCGCCGACCAACAACACCACTACCGCCGCCGCCGAGCCTATCGCCGGAGGAAGAGGACGAGGATGATGATGACTTTTTCGAAGATCCACCGCCGCCGCCAATGCCAAGCCTACCGCAAAAGGAAGAGGAAGAGGACGACGGTAATTTTTTCAAAGAACCCCAATTTTTTGTGAGTTCGCCGGAAGAAGAAGAATCAGATTCAACTGATATAAAGTGGGACGAAGAGCCGAAAGAAGAAGAATCGGAGTTAACGGAGATAATTTGGGACGAAGATGAGGAATTAACCACAGATGAGAATGAAGAACTACAATGGATATTGGGAGATTTCCATGTTGTTGAAAGGAAAAAAGACGAACAAGAATTGGTGATTGTGAATGAACCGGAATCTGAAAAGGTAATTGAAGAGGCTTATTTATCGGGAAAAATATTGAGAATTTTTCCAAAAGCCTTGAGGAGTTCGTTCGATCAACCTAAACAATGTGGTAAAAATCTTGATCGTTCGTCATGTTTTTCGGATTCACTCGGGACGCAATTCGATGTAGTCAAACACAGGTGGAAGCGCAAAAGAGAGAGCTGCAATTATTGGAACCTTGAGGACAAGGTTCATTTCAAGAGGGGTGGTTTGATACGATATATTATTATTTAATATATCGTTAATTATTAGTTAGTCATTATTTAATTATTAATTAATTAGAATAGTTAGGTTTATTATATACATAGCCGTGAGTTAGAGGTTAGGTTAGATATTAAGTATTTTATTAGTTTAGGTAATTATCTTTCCTAGTTAGATTAGGATTCTAGGGTTTTCTTATATTTAAATAGTCGTCTTGTGCTAGGGTTTTATAATGAATGCAGAGAGAAATATTAAAGAATAGATCTTACGTTTCGTAGGAAATATTTATGATACTCGAGAGATCGTATCACATGTAACCAAAATACTTGCAGCTAAAAAGTAACATTAGGGAAAACATTTGAAAGATGAACGGGTATTCACTCTAAAATTTGCATACATAATTTCAATCCAAGTACAATAGGAAATAATAGGAACACAAACTCTTTCATGTAAGATCAATTTCTTCCTTTCTTTTCCTAAAGAAATTATGTTACATATTCCAATGTACTAAAAGAGTAGTATACGTGAAGAGCTATTCGACATCTCAAAACCCGTTTGTTGTCAATTCCCCAAGTTAGACATTCATGTTTTTTCAGTGAGTCTTGATCTTCAATCTCATAAGACATCATTAATAACTATTGCACTTATATATATAAGAATGTCAGTAGAAATAGAAATAAATGGTAAAATCAGGCTTCACGCAACTGCAACTGGAAAACAATATGCATGAAAAAAACAAATTAAAAAGCTAGGCAGGGTGATTCCAATGATAGTAGAAAATTTAATAAAAAATCTGTAAAAAGGCCGAAAATAATGCTAACACATGTCACGGCTGTTTAAAAACATTAAAACAGAGTTATCCACATTTTTTTTTTGCCTGTGGCCCACCATATATAGGCTTTTCGGAAAAGAACAAAATAACGCAAACAACCAAACAAAATTTCGAGGAGCAGGGATATTTTTTTGGTAAAAGAATAACATAAATGCAAAACCAACCTCTCGACCCACCAAGTTGTGTGAAATCGTTACAAAAGATAAACTTCATACACAATTTTTTGCACGACTACTACAAATAATCATTCATATAAAATTACATCCATAATATACCAAAAGTAATAAAAAAATCTCAAACAAACAATTACTAGAAGCAGAGATTGGTCTTTGACGGCGGCACAATCCTTAATATGGTGGCCAGAAATTAAATCATGTCTGAACAGATCCATTAATCCAACATAGCAAATTTGCGAAACTTACAACCATTAAACGTGCAAACTGAGAAATTAGACACAACCCATTTGTAAAAAAAAAAACAAATAAACATGAGGGAGTGGAAAGTGCAGAGATCGATAATGACCGGAAATTAAGTGACCAAGGAATTAGAAAATTTAATTCCTTCTTGATGCAGAGGTGGCGGAGTCGGAATTCTAGTTTGATTAGGATTTGAATTCCGCAAGTTGGGTTGTTTCCAACTTTCGGTATTCTATTAGGTTTAGGAGTTATTTTATTTTTAATTTTTTCGCCTTTTTTTTTTTTTTTTTTTTTTTTGGTAATTTTCTCGTTTTCCTAGTTTGATTAGGTTTTTCCTTTTTTTTTTTGGTAATTTTCTCGTTTTCCTAGTTTGATTAGGTTTTTCGTTTTTTTAGTATAAATAGTTGCTCTAGGATTTATTTTTCGGCATCTTTCATTATTAATAAAAATTTCTGAGTTTTCTCTCAATTATCTGGTGGATTCCAGAGTTATCGTGTTCTATAGGATTAATTCGTAGAAATTAATTCTTTACCGTGCTTCCGTTCTGCGTCAGTTGGCATCAGTAGCGAGGTTTTTCCTGGTTAGATGGCGAAAGGTGCGAAACAAGGAGACGACAACCGCGATGGCGATGACCTCGAGGTTGATAACATTCAGGCAGCAGTCAAGCTCGCTCGAGAAGAATCTCGACAGACTATAGAGGAATTTCGAGTAGAGATTCGAGGTGAGCTGCAACAACTTCGGGAGTTGCTACAGGGAATTGCCCTCAATGGCAACAACAGGAGGGGCGAACCTAATATAGCGCGCGCTGGGGAATTAGCCCGAGGTGCACATGTTAGGAATCAGATTCATAACCAACCATATCTTCACCCGGACAGTGACGAAGACTTGGATGAGAACGACAGAGCAATAGCCGACGGAAATCAACCTAGGCAGGGACAAAGGCAGTACGACGATTATCCGACAAGGGCTGAGATTCCACCTTTCCATGGAAACCTCTCCATAGAGGATTTTCTGGATTGGGTGGTCGAAGTGGAGAGTGCTTTTGATGTGATGAACACCCCACCCGAGAGGATGGTCAAGATGGTTGCGTACAAGTTGAAAAGTGGCGCGGCTGTATGGTGGGACCAGTTGCAGCGATCACGGACCCGACAAGGGAAGGGCCCAGTGCAGTCTTGGAGGAGGATGAAGGGGCTTCTTCACGATCGATTCCTACCGGCCGACTATGAACAACACTTATACAATTTATACCATAATTGTTCGCAAGGTAGTAGATCTATACACGAATACACCACAGAATTCCTGAAGCTGGCAGATCGAAATAATTTAAGGGAGTCGGAGAACCAGCAAGTGGCCAGGTATTTGAACGGGTTGAAAGCTAATATCCGTGACCGAATAGGTTTGCAGCCAGTTTATACCATCCAGGATGCGCAGAGTATGGCATTGCGAGCAGAAGAATTTGAGCGACGAAACAACGTGAATAATTATCGTAGACCGCCAAATTATGCACCACCGCCGGTTGATAGGGGTAAGTTCGTATCCCAAAACCCTAATCCTGATGCCCCGCCAACACGGGCACCACAGATCCAGACGAGAGCCGGTGCCGGTAGTTCGAGCACGCCCGTTCAGCCTCGAACAAACAATCCTTATGCGAGACCAGTCCCTGGAAACTGTTTTAGATGTCACAAACCTGGGCACCGCTCTAACGAGTGCCCTGAGAGAAGATCCGTGAACTTAGTAGGTGGGTCGGAGCAGAGAGGCGAGAGTGATCAAGAAGGTTATGATGAAGACGTTTTTCAAGAAGAAGAGGATACGGCAGAATATCATAGTCAGGAGAATGGAGAGCAAGTTAACTGCGTGGTGCAACGAGTTCTTTGTACGGCGATGCAGCAAAACCAACGAAATAGCATATTTCGTTCTCAGTGCTCAGTTAATAAGAAGGTGTGCGATCTGATAGTTGACAATGGTAGTTGTGAAAATTTTGTTGCGAGAAGATTGGTAGATTATTTGAAGTTACCGGTGGAAAAACACCCAGTCCCCTACACTATTGGGTGGGTTCAGAGAGGACCAACAGTCAAAGTGACAGAAGTGTGTCGTGTGCCTATCTCAATAGGAATGAACTATGCCAATGAGGTGTCATGCGACGTGATAGACATGGATGCTAGCCACGTACTACTTGGTCGGCCTTGGCAATTCGACGTTAATATGACCTATCAGGGAAGAGAAAACTCATGCATATTTGAATGGGGTGGGCGCAAGATTGTGATGTTACCCCGATCGGGGTCGACGGTCAAGCCTGCCAGAATAGCGGAAAAAGAACCAGTTTTTGTGGTCTCCCAATCTGAGAGCGAATTCATAAAAGATGTCGAATCAGCAGCCGGAGTATACGTGACGATGATGAGGTCTTTGGGAATTCAAAAGGAAGAGGAGGTTCATAAACAAACCGTCGAAATTCCTAAGAGTGTGCAACCGTTACTTACGGAGTTTGACGAGTTGGTGTCCAATGACCTACCGGATTCGTTGCCGCCTATGAGAGACGTTCAACACCACATTGATTTAGTGCCCGGTGCTAGCCTACCAAATCTGCCACATTATCGGATGAATCCGCAAGAATGTGAGGTTTTGCGAGAGAAAGTGGAGGAGCTGCTGAAAAAGGGGTTTATTAGAGAGAGTATGAGCCCGTGTGCGGTGCCTGTGCTACTAGTGAAGAAGAAAGACGGCAGCTGGAGGATGTGTGTCGACAGTAGAGCCATAAATCGGATTACCATAAAGTATCGTTTTCCCATTCCGCGGCTTGACGATATGTTGGATATGCTGGAAGGTGCGAAGCTGTTTTCAAAAATCGATCTTCGAAGTGGGTATCATCAGATTCGGATTAGACCCGGGGACGAGTGGAAGACAGCGTTCAAGACAAAAGATGGCTTATACGAATGGTTGGTGATGCCGTTTGGGTTGTCGAACGCGCCCAGCACTTTCATGCGCGTGATGAATCAGGTATTACGACCCTTTTCTGGAAAATTTGTCGTTGTGTATTTCGATGATATCCTGATTTATAGCAAACACGAAGACGAGCATATGGGACACCTGCGTGAGGTGTTAACTGTTTTGAGGGATAATCAGCTGTTCATCAATTTGAAGAAGTGCACTTTTATGGCTAGTCGATTACTGTTCTTGGGATTTATAGTTGGGGCGGAAGGAATTCATGTCGATGATGAAAAGGTTCGGGCAATTCGTGAGTGGCCCACGCCTAAGAATGTTTCGGAAGTAAGGAGTTTCCATGGATTGGCGACATTCTACAGACGGTTCATTCGGAATTTCAGCACCATCATGGCACCAATTACTGAATGTATGAAGAAGGGAAAATTTATGTGGGGTGACAAGGCAGATCAGAGTTTTGCAGTGATCAAGGAGAAATTAAGTAATGCACCTGTCCTAGCCTTGCCTAGTTTCGAGAAGGTGTTTGAAGTAGAATGTGACGCCAGTGGAGTAGGCGTTGGAGCTGTTTTGTCCCAAGAAAAGCGTCCCGTGGCTTTCTTCAGCGAGAAATTGAGTGACACACGAAGGAAGTGGAGCACTTACGATCAAGAATTTTATGCAATAGTTCGAGCTTTGAAACAGTGGGAACACTATTTGATACAGCGAGAGTTCGTACTATACACCGACCACCAAGCTTTGAAGTTTCTGAATAGTCAAAAAAGTGTCGACAACATGCATGTGAGGTGGACAAATTTCCTGCAGAAGTTTCCGTTTGTCATCAAGCATCGGAGTGGAATCATGAACCGTGTCGCAGATGCCCTAAGTCGGCGAGCTGCATTACTTACCACTCTTAGTGAAGAAGTGGTCGGATTGGAGTGTTTGAAGGAGCTGTACGAGGGAGATGAGGATTTTGGAGAAATATGGTCTAAGTGTGTTGCGCGACAGCCGATGGAGGATTATTATATTAGTGAAGGATTCATATTTAGAGGTAACCAGCTGTGCATTCCGAGGACTTCTCTTCGCGAAAAGTTAATTGTGGATCTACATGCGGGCGGGCTAAGCGGTCATTTGGGACGAGACAAGACGACGAGCAGCGTCGAGGAGCGGTTTTATTGGCCTCAACTTAAACGAGATGTTGGTAAGATAGTTGCAAAGTGCTATGTTTGCCAAGTTTCGAAGGGTCAATCTCAAAATACGGGGTTGTATACACCTCTCCCGGTCCCAAGTGGTATTTGGGAAGATCTATCGATGGATTTTGTGTTGGGCTTGCCGCGAACCCAGCGGGGGGTTGATTCGGTTTTCGTGGTGGTTGATAGGTTTTCCAAGATGACTCACTTCATTCCGTGCCGAAAGACTTCTGATGCGTCTCACATTGCGAGACTGTTCTTTCGAGAAGTAGTCCGTTTACACGGCGTACCGAAGACAATCACATCCGATCGAGACGTGAAGTTCCTTAGCCATTTTTGGCTTGTCCTTTGGAAGATGTTTGACACCTCCCTCAAGCGAAGCACCACAGCACATCCGCAAACTGATGGGCAAACGGAGGTGACTAATCGGACTTTGGGAAATTTGATACGATGTATTTGCGGCGATCGCCCGAGGCAATGGGATCATGCTTTACCACAAGCGGAGTTTGCCTACAATAGTGCTGTGCATAGCGCCACTGGAATGTCTCCTTTTGCGTTGGTTTATAGAGCAGCTCCGAAGCATGCAGTGGATTTGATACGCCTCCCTCAAGAGCACCGAAAAAGTGTGGCGGCTGAGCGACTGGCTAATGAAGTACGAGACGTCCAAGCAGAGGTTAAGGAGAGGCTCGAGCAAAAGAATGCCAAGTATAAAGCTACCGCGGACGAGCATCGCAGGCTGAAGACTTTTCATGCGGGGGACGATGTCATGGTATTTCTTCGAAAGGAGCGATTCCCGGTGGGAACGTATAACAAGCTCAAGCCAAAGAAGTATGGACCGTTCAAAGTCCTTCAGAAAATTAATGATAATGCTTACGTAATCGACCTCCCGGCTCACATGGGTATTTCGAAAACTTTCAACGTTTCGGACTTATACGAGTATCAGGAGAATACCCCACTTTATCCCGATACAAGCTCGAGGTCGAGCTCTTTCGAAGAAGAAGGGATTGATGCAGAGGTGGCGGAGTCGGAATTCTAGTTTGATTAGGATTTGAATTCCGCAAGTTGGGTTGTTTCCAACTTTCGGTATTCTATTAGGTTTAGGAGTTATTTTATTTTTAATTTTTTCGCCTTTTTTTTTTTTTTTTTTTTTTTTGGTAATTTTCTCGTTTTCCTAGTTTGATTAGGTTTTTCCTTTTTTTTTTGGTAATTTTCTCGTTTTCCTAGTTTGATTAGGTTTTTCGTTTTTTTAGTATAAATAGTTGCTCTAGGATTTATTTTTCGGCATCTTTCATTATTAATAAAAATTTCTGAGTTTTCTCTCAATTATCTGGTGGATTCCAGAGTTATCGTGTTCTATAGGATTAATTCGTAGAAATTAATTCTTTACCGTGCTTCCGTTCTGCGTCACTTCTCCAAACATATAAAAACCCCAAAATAGTGGAGCAGTGGAATCTACTTTTTGCCAAGTAATGCTCCACCAGTTCATCAGGTATATGCAAAGCAATTGTAACGGTATTAACGGATTGAGCGTGAAACGGCGTCGTATGAGCAAAGAGTCGAGAGTCACTTAAAGAAGCGCGTAAAAGAAAACACGAGGAAGGGAGTTTATAGCTCAGCTGGATTCCACCAATCGGAGGACGACACGTGTCGAGGTAGTTAGTTACTAATTGCAGCTGAGATAGCTAGTTTGTCTATAAATAGTAGTTTAGGCATTTTAATGGTTTTCCGTCAAATAACGAGAGAGCAATTATCTTCTCTGTAATTCATCGTTTAGAATATCTGAATAAGATCTCATTTTCGAGGGTTGAGTTCTTAACAGCTATGAATTACCCAATGAAGAAACATATTTATTGAATTTAATCGATATATAAGCAGAAATATGAGTTTTCGATTTTTTTCACCATTGTTGCAGAAAAAAGAGATTTATGTATCAGGGAGTGTTGAAAGGAGATGTGTTTATAGATAAAAAAAGCAACTAATGGGAAGTGGAGAAGTGGAGGGAGAAGTTTGGAACATGAGAAGTTTTGCAGTTAGAAAAACGTGGGCAGTTTTCTATAGAGTGGGACGGACAAAAAAAAAAAAAAAAAACGGCTAAAAAAATTGAAATTTCGAAATTATATCTAGGTTTAAGTTTAGGGTTTCGGGACAAACATTTCTTTTATGTATAAAGATTTATGTCACAAACAGTAATATTATTGCATGAGTCAGTAATATTATGGTCGGAGACGGTAATATTACGGTCGAAGACAACAAAATTGCAGGCCAAGACGATAAAATTAATTAATACAGTAAAATTACTTTTTCATACAGTAATATTACTGTCTCAGATAGTTAAATTACTGTTTCAGACAGTAAAATTACTGTTGGAGACAGTAATTTAGCAACCAAGACAATAATACTAGTTAAAATAATTTTTTTAAGAAAAACCAAATATTTCAGAAAAAAAGTCAATTAACAGTTAAATTAGTGTTGGAGACAGTAATTTCGCAGTCAAGACAGTAATATTACTTAAAATATTTTTTTTAAGGAAAAAAAAGAGTCAATTAACAGTTAAATTACTGTTGGAGACAATAATTTAGCAGCCAAGATAGTAATATTAATTAAAATATTTATTTTAAGAAAAAAATAGTCAACGCCAGAGACCAGGCGGTTGACCTACCGGAAAAAAATAGTTTTCACAAAAGAAAAAAAATGTCAATGCAGGAGACCGGCGGTTAAGGGCAGCTGGCCGGCGGTCTCTGGTGGTGGCGGGTCAAAATTGGGCTCAAAATTGATTAATTGGTTAATTGGTGAAATATGGTTAAATTGTGGTGTAAATCATGAAATTGGAGTTGAATTGAGTTTCAAGGAATTGAGTATAATTTTGGTATATATAAAAGGGTATTCCTTATTTGCAAATAAGTTTAAATGAGCTGGAAATATTTGAAAGACAAAAAAGTTGGATGTCATTTTTTTTTAATTAAGTGACCTTGTCATGGGCTTTTTTGACATTTACCCTTTATATTTTTTGTTAGTATTTTGAGTATACGCTGGCAACGAATATTTATTGCACTAATACTGGAAAGCCTTTCGGGATGAGCCATTGCTGGGAATGTTGTAAAGATTGGGTTATTTTTTCACCAAATTCAGAAGATGTGCCAAAGCATTTCAAACACAATTGTCGAGTCCATCCTCTCACCCTATGGACTTCTCACCAAGTTATATTCCACAACCATATGTTATGACTGAGGAGTTACCTGAAAATACGAGGACTCCAACTAGTGGTAGATCGGCTAGAACAAAAAAAAAAGCCGTAAAGGTCGAGGACGGACGAATGACGAGACATGCTCACAAAGATTATATATGGCACACTTACAAGAATCTGCAAGAATCCAACAAATAGCCGAGGACGGACGAATGACGAGACATGCTGACATGGTTGCAGATCAAAATTGGCAAAAAGAACATACAATTTCAAATCCAAGTTTCACTACAAATAGGTCCACCCTTTAACTTTCATTTCAAATAAAACCAAAAAAGCATAAATTCCCAAATCAACCCTACATATGGCTCTCGTTTTTTTTCCCAATCAATACATAGATTTTATACATCACTTAACATCAAGCACACACAAGAATCACATGGGACCCAAGTAGGGAACAATTTGTGAGCCGGTAGATCGATCAAATAAACATGTCGATCGCGTCTAAGTGACCGAAAGTGGGCCAAACAACCGATTTTCACCTCCAGCATTGGGTCATTAGGGCTTCCCCCAATTTACATGTCGAGGGCGCCTGGACGAGCTTCGTGTTCATATGCTGATTGCCTCATAACACCTCCCAAGTCAAAAGTTATCGATGTTTGAAGCCTAGACGCCGCTAGTTTGTCAACATAAATCCTTTTGTGTGCATAGATTTATGGGTGCGATCATACAATCACTAATGCACCGGAGCCCAGTCCTCGTGCTGAACCCCCACCCCACACCTTTTTAATATTTTTTTGACTTTATGTCTCTCGTTTTTTTATTTTTCCAATCATTACATAGATTTTATAAATCTCTAAACATCGAGCAGATAAACGAATCGTGTGGGACCGAGTATGAACCAATTTTTGAGCCGATAGACCGATCAAACGCTTGGATTGCTGCAATAAACGTGTCGGTCGCGTCTAAAGTGACCGGAAGTGGGCCAAACGGCCAAGTTTAACCTCTAGCATGGGGTCAATGGGGATTCGCCTGATTGACATGTCGACGGTGCCTGAATGAGCTTCGCGTGCATATGCTAATTGCCTTGTAATTCCTCCCGAGTCAAAATTTATTGATGTGTGAAGACTAGACGTGTTGGGAATCAGGCACGTGTACGCAGCGAAAAACAAAAATTTTATATGAAAAACAATTTTAATCATATAAACACGTACTCGATAATAGCAATTAATTACGTACCTTAACGCTTCCAGTGAAATTTAAATTACAACATGCATATTAATTCGATAATTAAATCACGTAGCATGCTCGCAGTAAATCACAATTCATACATAAACCAATTCACGAAATTATTCAAGCAAAATCATATTGCGAATATCAACATTTAATTTAATCTAATTAAATTAAAACATAATATAATACGGATCCGAAAATTTACCTCTCGAAGCGTGAGGTGAGTTCTCGGATTGAAACTAACTGCCACAGAAACCAACCCGTGCAATCGGGAGAAGCAGCGGCGAAGCGATGGTGGCGGACGCGCGGATCAGCGGCAGCGCGTGAGGTTCACGCGCTGACTTGGAGTGGCGCGTGCGGCGCTGGATCGACGGCAGCGTTTTGGTAGATCAGCTCCTTTGTCTTCCTCCTCTCGGATTTCACATCGTATACCGAATTCAACAGATATGTGGCACTAGACACGCAATAGTCAGAATAAAACAGAAGAATAAAACAAAAGGAAATACTACCGAAGAACTATCGGCAAGTGGGCACAGATTCCGGCGACGGCGATGGCGACGACGGAGGAGAGGCAACGGACGTGAGGTGAGGTGAGCGGCTAGGGTTTGTGTTGTGTCTTGTGTGTTGGCAAGACCTATAAATCTTATATTTATAGTGTCTTTTATAAAAGCCCTAACGGGCTTAAGTTGGACCGGGCCCAACAGCTTAAGTTCGTTAGTCTTTCTTCGCTCGTTTCTTACAACTCAATGATTGGAAAATTATAACAATTATATTTTCGGAATCATTGAAACGTTCTCGTCATTACGAATGTCAATTCTCGATTTCCAATTTCTAAAAGTGGAAACCCTAATTCAGTGGACCTTCTAAGTTTGGAAACTTCCCAATTTAGAAAGTTCACTAAGATGTTCGCCTAGTTCTTTCATTTTCTTATTCTCATTCATAATTCCAAATTACGAATGTTGGAATCAATCATGCAAAGATTAAATTTTGTTTCTTTGACCGTTTATTCAAAGAACTTGAGTGCACGAGCAGTGTGACCCTCGATGGTTCACGTGTAAGCTAGCCGTGGGTCCACAATTTTTTGTGGTTTAAACTCGTCCCTAGAGTTAGAATTAAGATGAAGCTCGTTTCAACTTAATCACCCAATGAATCAAGATTGGTGTCTAGCAACTACGTGTCATGATTCCCTAGATACAAATGAAGTGCCTGCAAGAGCCGTGTGATATAGTTAACGTACAATACGATCCCTTCGATTCATATGTCCCGATTGAGCTAGAGGCATTGGTTCATCGAGACCTCTTTAGTAGTTCAATAACTGTGCGATCCTTCTATGTGTTGTAATCGGTACGTGCACGACTTAGAGAATCGAATTCCCTAATCATCACTTAGTCAGCTCTGGCCAGAGACTTAAAGATTACAAACTATGAGAACACACAAGACATCCAAGACTATTCTAGCGATCAAATCCCAGACTACAATGCACAGACTTCCCACTAGATTTCGGACTGCACGAACACTGGCCCTTGGGGCGTTCCTCGGTGGAACTCAGGGACAGGTCACGATACAGCTGGTCCTCTAGTGAAGTCACAGTGATGTCTTGGTCATAAGGACTAATGGTGTACAACTATATCGTAGATATCTCTACTCGATTATTGAGAACCACTTAGAGATTTCTAGGATGAGGGAGTTCAGTGAACTCGTTAACTTACGAGCACCCACTTATGCATGCTGATATCACAATACCTTTTACTGATGAGACGCAGTACACATTCACTAAGTGCTAGTCTCTTAATAGGAAAGGCCGATATCCTCATTGGTGGCGTAACCCTTCGACTAGGAACACTGTTTAACAATTATAATACCTAAGTAAATATCTCACGATCTTAAAAGATCAATTACAAGTAATTGTAATAACTGTAAGGACTATATCTATGTTTGAACAATGGGCAAAGATATAGAATGCCAAGGTGTTTTATCATTAATACGAAAAATGATTATTTATTACTAGAATAAATTGAAAGACCACAGTCATAAGTTTGCTTGTTACTTGATTATCTCTAATTTGAGGTACGAGACTTTAGAAATTTACTATGTGGATTTTTATGTGTTCAATGTTTCGAATTTCTTGAATTATCTCATGCTATGTTATGTAGCATTGAACGAAAGGTTATGATCACTTGAGTATTTGTTTGATGCTATTGAATGTTTGAATTGTGTAGTAATTTTAAATCTATGTATATGTTATTGAATGACTGAGCACTCTTTTAAGAATATAAAACATGGGGAGAATGGTTTTAATTATGAAGTTTAAGGGCTCGAATGTTTTGATTCTGGAACTTGAGTACCAAATTAGGAACTTGTTCGATGAAATGTCTCGGTCAATTTTTTTTTTTTTTTTTTTGGTAATTGTGGAGACAAAGAGTTAATATTCCGTATTTTAAAAATTGTTGAATTGAATTTTCTAGGGGCCAGTTTGCTAATAAAAATTGAATTGAATCATGTTGCTAATATTTACAACACACATGGAGTTTTTTCAGCAAAATTAACTCTGGTCTATTAGCATGGCTGCTTGAAAAGCTTAAAGCTTCCTCCATTTAAGCAGCCCGAAAACTTCAATCCGATATAATGGTGTTTTTTTTTTTCTCAGAATTTTCTTGATTTTTATCCAAGATTTTTCGATTTACTGCAATAACATAATCCATAAAGTAGACATAATCATCAAATGGGCATGGTTGACATCGACATTGAACTCGACGAAATGGAACTAATCGCAGCAGCAGCAGGTTACCACTACTACACCAGCATCACAAGGCAACCCTCTCGATGCATCTCGCCCATCGGATCGGGTTTCATGAACGAGGTAATCAACGGCCAGGATGATTTCTGTAGGGAAATGCTGAGGATGGACAAACACGTCTTCTACAAGCTGAGCGACACTCTCAGGCAGAGAGGGGTGCTCCGCGACACGCCAGGTGTCACGATAGAGGAACAGCTGGCAATCTTCTTGAACATTGTGGGCCACAACGAACGTAATAGAGTGATACAGGAGAGGTTTCGCCACTCTGGCGAAAGGATAAGTAGGCATTTTAATAACGTGTTGAAGGCGATTAAGTCTCTCTCCCGCGAGTTTCTTATGCCCCCGCCTGCGAATACTTCGTTGGAGATTCTTAAAAGTAATAGATTCTACCCCTACTTGGAGGTAAAATGTTTACGGCTTTGTAATAAATCTATTTTAGGAAGAATGGGTCCGACACGAATTCTGTGCTTGTTCTTTTAAGTCTATATATAATATTGATATAGATTTTTTTTGTAACGTTATTGAATTCTCTCTTCAGGACTGTATTGGAGTCATCGACGCGTGCATATCCCTGCAAATGTTCCTGCAAAAGATCAATCTCGATTTCGCAACATAAATGGAGTTTTGTCGCAAAGTCACCATTGTCTTGAGAGCCGTTCTCAACGACCCCGATCAAAACTTCCCTCAAGTTCCACAAGGTGCTTCTAAAACACACACACACATACACACACACACACACACACACACACACACACACACATATATATAAAATATATAATAAACGACTTTATTGCAATTAGCACCCTTGTGTTTATTCTAATTGTCAAAAAGTCACCGTGTTATAAAAAATTAGCAACATCTTCCCTATCATTCAGTTTTATTACCAAACTTCCTCCTAAAAACACACCATTTAGGGGTTTCTGTGCTAAAAAAAAGAGGTTTTTTCCTGATATTTATAACACGAGGAGTTGTTTAGCAAATCGGTATAACACAGGGTACGGAATGCAATTTAGGGGGTTGTTTGCTAATAAAAAAGGGGTTTTGTTTAGCAATTCTGTACAACAAAGGGGTACTGAATGCAATTTAGGGGTTGTTTGCTAATAAAATGGGGGTTTTTTGCTGATATTTATAACACGATGAGTGTTTTTAGCAATTCGGTATAATACAAGGGTACTGATCAATGCAATAAACTCATATATAAACCACCTTTCTGTATGACAGGTAAATATTACCTCGTTGATATGGGCTACGACAACATGGAAGGATTCATGGCGCCATACGAAGGAGTGAGGTACCACATGCACAAATATAGAGGCGCGAATCTCTTACCTAGAAACGCAAAGGAGCTATTCAATCACCGCCACTCGTATTTAAACAACGCAATTCGAAGGTCTTTTAGTGTTCTAAAGGAAAGATTCCCGATTCTCAAACTCGCGCCTCAATATGCTTTTCACACACAACGGGATATTGTGATAGCCGCGTGTGTGGTACACAATCACATTCGAAGAGAGGATAGAAACGATTGGCTGTTTAATAGCGTTGAGGAAGATGGTGGGGCCCGCGAGGAATCTTGTGGTTTCGACGAACAGTTTGATTCTCAATCGGCCTTTTCGATTAATGAAGAAATGGCGTCTTCTATAAGAGACGGTATTGCATCTGCTATGTGGAATGATTTTATGAATAAGTGGGATGAGTGGTGATTCTTAATTTTACATTACTAAATTAATTAAGAATGTCCGGTTTTTTTAGGATGTTACGTTTTTTGTCCGAATCTTTTTCTTTTTTCGAAATGATCGTTCATCTTGTTTTATTCATCTCTATAAACATGCTCCCCTTTCTTCAGCTTTCTGACCGTCTCTTTTTTCGGGCCAACGTTTCGGGCTCTCTCACCGTCTCTTCTTTGGGCAGAGACTCATTGTATGAAACTCGAGAATTTAAGAATCTCATGATAGGTTAAGTGAGGATTTAAGAATCTCATTGTATTTTCATCTATTAATTAATGGAGACTCCCCAAATGTGATAATTATCAAAGAAAAAGTGATAATTATCATTTTAACTTAAATGTAAAGCAACTAGTTGTTTATACCTGAAATAGCGGTGGCAGGGGGTGTATTATGTATGTTACCAAATTTGTCTTTTGCTCCTGTTTAATGTTGTGAAGCTTAATCTTTTGTTTTCCAGGTTGAACACTTCTCAATTATCAAGTTTGAGACCGAGCATAGAGATGTTGTTGCTGTTGCTCCAAAAGAGTTTAAAATTTAAGATTTCAGTCTTTTAGTGTACATAACATTTTCCAAACTACATTTTCAGTTGCATTTTCTTATATTATTGTTTTCATTTTACTACATAATTTTTTACCCAGTCAGTTAAAACCTGGAAAACAAAAGATTTGAGTGAAGTTAAAGATATCAACTCATATGGCTCAAATTCATGTTCAACTATACCTGAAAACAGAGTAACCTTGTTTATCTTTACTATGGAGCATTTGATATTTGAGATTTTAGTTGGGGCTAGTGACAAAACTCAAAAGAAACAAGCATGCATAGTTCATATATGTCAGACCAAAAACTCCGAAATAACTGTGAACATCATTCACCATTTTCAATTCATTTATTCGCCTCGCCTGTCGAAAAAAGATGGAAGATCAAAGTTTTGCCACATATGTAACTATCACTTTATCATCTATTTACATCCTTCTCTGACGTGAAAGCTATAAATCTCAATTAAAATCTTGATGCATTTTGTTTATGAGAGAAAAAATAGATGCATATATGAAGAAAAACTAGCTCTCTCTGCAATGTAAATTTTAAGACAAACCAACATTTAAAACTTCAATCCTAGATCCTGGAAATGAAATGTAGTTATAAAGATCTTACGTAAAATTAATGTTGAAGATGTATTATTCTGCTAATTCACTATATATAGAGGAAATGGAAAAAAAAAAAAAAAAAAAAAGAAAAGGATAATACAGAAAGGCATAAGTAGAAACTTCACATTTTATTATTTGATCTCAATATCCTTATTAATCACCAAAATTATCCGAATGGCGAATACCCAAAATCAACACCCTAAGGCTAATAATGACAATGAAATGTATGTGGACTAGTAACCGATATGGTTTGACTATTGGCAGCAAGATTACTTCTCTTAATTTATTTAAAATTTCAAACTATTGCTTTCAGTTATTAGACGTATAAAATAGTGGTCGCACATAACATCATTCAAGCATATGAAATTTATACAAAGATGATTACAGAGACACACAATTCGGCCAACTTACCGTCACAAAGATGATTCAACCATTATATGGGCACCGCCACCGAGAGGAACACTTAAAACCAATGTGGACGCGGCCTTCCCTGCAAATGCAGATTATTTCAACGTTTCATTGGTGGCTAGAGATGAAGATGGATTATGTGTGTGGTGGCGAGTGGTGCGAATCCGAGGTCGAGTTTCTCCAGCGGAAGGAGAGGCCCAAGCAGTCCGACAAGCGATTATCACGACGCACCGTTTTCATTGGAGCTCTATTATATTTGAGGGAGATTGTCTACAGGTCATGGACGCTCTTCGTTACAGAGATCATTCTCTCACACCGTTTGGTGCAATTGTTGATTAAGGCCTGTTTCTTGCTAGGTCATTAATTTATGGCTTAATTCCACTTTGCACCCTTGAAATATACCATTTTGGCACTTTACACCCTCGAAATAAATTAATAGCACTTTGCACCTCGAAATACAATAAATCATGCATAATGCACCCCAAATGATTTTTTAAAGCTAAAAAATATAAATTTAATATTTGTAGTGATATTTTTTTAGGATGCCAAATGTCAAATATTTTTTTTATTCATCAATCATTTTGAAACTATAAAGTTCAAAAATAAAAATACATTCCATCAACATATTTAAAAATTATATTGTTTTATCAAAATAAAATATTTTACGAAAAAAAAATCATTCAGCTATTACGTTATCAAGTTATCTGAAAATTATTTTTTCTTCCAAATATTTTCTCCTAATATTTTACAAACAGTGACATAAAAGATCCACAATCGAATAATTTAGTGATAAAATATTATTTTTTTTATTTTTCTTTTGTAAGATAATGTAGTTTTTTTTTAAATAATCCGGTGTAATTTTTATTTTTTCGCACTTTGTCCGCTCAAAATTAGGTTTGAGGTTCAAGAAAACAACAATTTTTTTTTATTTTGTACCCCAAAAAGAAAAACACCAATGAAAAATAAAATTGCCTTTATTATTCAATTGAGGGTGCATTGTGAATGATTTATTGTGTTTTGAGGGTGCAAAGTGCTATTATTATTTTTCGAGGGTGCAAAGTGCCAAAATGGTATATTTCAAGGGTGCAAAGTGGAATTTCTTGTTCAGGTCCATATGCCAGATTTGGAGGGATTTGGAGGAATTTCTTGTCAAGGGTGCAAAGTGCCTTAATTTCTTGTTCTTTTAGTTTTATTAAGAGACAAGGGAACCAACTTGCTCATGTTCTTGCTTGTCTTACTGTTTCGAATTTTCTAGAAGGGGATTCTCTTCCCTCGTTGTGTTCTTTGGCATCGGGTGCCTAATAAAATAACGCAACAATAACTGTTTTACCCTCAACCGAATAACGCAATAATAACTGTCCACATTTTCGCATGAAAAACAGCATGCTGGTTCAGGTCCATATGCCAGATTTGGAGGGATTTGCAGCTTCCTCTTTCCGCCTGATTAAAAAAAAAAACGAAAACAAAACTTATAAATCGGTGACCCTGAAACATCTGTACATGCATGCCGACATGCTGTATATATGCTTCTCTAGGCATTATTGGGTCATTCTGCTGATATTTTAGATTGCATGTGTGACAAATGGCCTCGTCAATATATATTTGTCTCGATCACTATATCTGAATTAGTCGGTCAGCATTTGACCATGTTCTGTGATTTAGCCCGTGGGGCTTCCGTCTTCTCCAAAGCACCTTGATCCGTACTCCGATGGTGGCACCTGCAACGCCGGGAGGAGTTCCCGGTGGGAAAGCTCCGACGATCAAGTCAGTGGTCTAAAGAGATAAGTATATGTGTGATATTATAATGAATAGTATATTCGGGTGTGTGTGTGTGATTAATGGTCCCTCTATTTATAGATGAGGAAACCTTGGCCTCTAAGGTTTCCTTTTTTAGGGTTTGCTCCCCCCTCAAGTCAAGTGTTTTGGGCCTGTTCTACCTCGTTTTGGTGCTGGGCTGCGAGCTATGGTATTTCCAAATCGTCATTGGGGAACCGTGGTTCGACATCTTTCCTCGTATTGACGAATTGGGTCTTTTCAGTTCATATATACTTGTTTCTGTCAGAATGGCCCATATCAACTACTCCCCCCTACTCCTTAATTATAAGACGAGTTCGCTTTTCCTTACTTCGTTTTATAAGTATGGAGTACGAGGCGCGAGGTAAGAGTTCGGTTTTGGAGTTACTTTCGGTGGGAGTGGGTGCCCGCTGTTCTCCCTCCTTTCCTATTAATTGTTCTGACAACCAACGTGGTTGATTCGGGTTCCCTAGGTCTCATTAGGAAATTCCAATCGGTGCTTTTGCGCTAGTTTCGAGACAATCCGCTTTGAATCCTGTCCGTCCGAATAAGCGGTTAAGATTTGATTTCCCCCTATTTTCTTTTTCTATAAATATCCAACCTCTGCCAATTCACAAATTTTTTTTTCCTTTCCCACCTCCGTGCTTTCTCTCTTACTGTTTTCCTTTCCGGCGATTCTGCTTCCCGAAACAGAGTTCTTACCCTTCGTGCTCACCCTCTCTCTCGGCAAAGGTACTGCTCTTCTCCCTTGTCTTTTATTGCCTTTGTCTTGTTCTTACGATCATCTATGTCTTCCCATTCTCCCGATCCTTTCGGCCAAAAAGTGCCTTCTAGCCGCTGTTCCGGGGAAGGGGATGACTATCATACCCTTACCCTTTCTTCCTCTTCGGAAGAAGGGCCCTTCTTTTCCCCTTCGGGCAAGCTCTTGAAAAAGTCAAAGAAAAGAGGTAGGGATAATGCTTTATCTACTGCGAGGAGCAGTTCTGCTTCGTTATCTGGGGGGCGCGATTTGGAAGACTAATGGGGGCCTAGTACTTTAAGTGAGATAGATCTGACTAACTTATCTCGCGACATAGGTCTCCCTACTGATGTCGAACTAGTTTTACCCTCCCG